>NW_024363716.1:932100-1056811 GCF_014805655.1 Passer montanus | reverse complement strand
GGCTCATAAGGACCAGCAGGCGTGGCTTCGGAGACTAAACAACCCCTTGAAGGATCAAACCCGCTGCTCCATGTCAGTGACTAGTAGGAGCTATTTGCAGGACAGAAGCCTTGGAAAAGGTCCAGGGCACCAAGTCCCAAGCTCTGCCCTCGAGGGCACCTGCAGAACAGAAGCCTCGGAAGGCCACGGGTCACCAGGTCCTGTGGTCTGCCCTCAAGGTCAGCTGCAGAAACAACACTCAGAAAACCTCTGGGTCAGACAAGAACGAGTGCGCTGTGCAGGGGCTCCTCACAGCACTGCTCTGTCCCGTCACGTGCTCAGAGAACTCTGGAGTGTTCTTATCCTTGGTCTCTGTCAGATGATGTTGCTCTTTCCTGGAATGATTTTTTCCATAGCTGGGATTAGCTGCAGTACAAAAGCACCAACAGCTTCTGAATTTCACAGGACAGAGAGACTCTACAGAGCCACTCGCATGTCTCCTTGGACTTTTCTGTGTGTTTTTCACGCATCCTTGCATAAAAAACCAGGCGAGTTTAAAGTTTAATGCAGCATTGTTTATATGTCTAGCTGAGGCCAGCAGCTAATATCTGGAGCATTGCAAAAGTGCAGAGGACAGACATAATTCTCAAAGGAGAAGGAGAAGGTGTTCTGTGTCTCTGAGAGTGGTGCGATCACCCTAAAGGAGCAGCCAATGGAAGTGCTGAAAGTACACTTGCTGTTCTTGAGCACGTTCCTGAGCAGGCTCTGCTGCTGTTTCTGTGGGGCCAAAAGCTGCCGGGGCAGCAGCGACTGCGCAGCCCCGCGGGAGGAGACGCGGCCGCCCTCGCCATGGTGGCAGCGGCTCTGTGGGTCTCAAGAATGTATGATGCAAGCTAACTGCCATGTGAATGAGTGAAAGCCTGGCTCCTTTTCAGCAGGAAATATTTCCCCATGTAAACAAATACCACTGCTACTGTTAGTGCTGGATCCCCCAGGATGGTGTCATGCACAGCATACAGTACAGCTGGGTCATGAGATGCAGGGAGAAAAGAACAGCAACCTCTCTGAATGTCTCATAAGGATATAAAGCCAGCAGGGAGCATCCAAAGAGGGGAATGAAGATGATGAGGGGACAGGAGGGGAAGCGGTATGAGGAACAGCTGAGGTCAACTGGCTTGTTCAGCTTGGAGAGAAGGAGAAGAAGGAGAGAGAGAGAGGAGGTCTCAGCGTGGCTGGCAGCTTCCTCCCGAGGGACAGCTCCAATCACTGCTCTCTGTGACAGGGACAGCACCTGAGGGAGTGGCTGGAGCTGTGTCAGAGGAGGGTCAGGTGGGATATCAGGAAAAGGTTCTTCCCCCAGAGGGTGCTGGGCACTGCCCAGGCTCCCCCAGGGAAAGGGCACAGCCCCAGGCTGCCAGAGCCCAAGGAACATTTGAACAATGCTCTCAGGGATGCACAGGGTGGGATTGTTGGGGTGTCTGTGCAGGGCCAGGGGTTGGACTTCGTGATCCTTGCAGGTCCTTTCCTCTAGTGAGTCTACGATTCCATGATTCCTAGACACTGGGAAGGAAGATGGATACAATGTTTTGCCATGTAAATAAATGCTATTTGTAGTGCCCTCACTCGGCTGTGCTCTCAGCTATACCGAACAAATGTGACAGAATTCAGCTGCTATTTTAGACAGAAAGCACAAAGCACCACCTCACCATATCAAGCATTGCTCTATTTAAAGGTTCCAACAATCTCTTCTCCATTTCCAAATGCAAACATCAGCAAATGCATTCTGGAAAAGTCCAATGAGTTCCATCATTGCCAGGATACAAATTTTCACTAATGAAAGCAAGCAAGGATTGCCCACAAAGCCTTTGCAAACACTTCTTGGATGAATTAATGTCTCTCCCATGCAGGGCTGTAATAGCTGAACTTCTGCTGGAAGGTTTCAGGTAGAGTGGGAACAAGTCCACAATGTTCCTGTACAGTCTGAAATAGGGATGCAGGGCTGGACCAAAGGCTTTCCTCGGGGTGATGCTACTGAAATCCAATCCATTCTGGCACGCCAGCATTCCAGCCCCCAGCAAGTCTGACAGACAGCCCATGCAAGGAATAAGCAAGATCCGGCTACTACAGGAGAGAATGGAAGGGAGATGGATTCATTCAGACGAGCAATTAGTGTTTCAAGGTCCCTTCCAACCCAAACCATTCTGGGATTCTGGGATTCTTCTGAAGGCACTGTCATCTATAATGAGAGACCCCTTTCCAGAAGCTCCATCATAAACTGCTGTCCCCTTGTCCCAGGCTGCCCCACTGTATCTAATCTCAGGCTGTTTTCCAGCCACACTGCAGCTCCCTTTGATCTGTGCTGGTGCTGTTTGAGCAGCGCTGGACTAAATGGCGAGTTCCACTATTCTACAGCCTAGTTTTTGGGGAACTTGGAGTCCAACACATCCTGGAACCAGCCCAGGAACTGGTGATCCTTGTAGATTTTATTAGGTGGTTGCAAGTCATTCATGACTACATGGAATTTAAGTCAAGTGAATATTCAGTTCTCCCAGGAAAACAGTGAGCTGACTGGGGAATGTTTGGCACAGCTTTAAGTTCTCTTGGACAAAACCACTCTGTGGAAGAAGGAGCCAGGCCCTAATGGCCAGGCTGATCAAGTTGTTCCAGATTATGCCATTCAACAGTTACACTTAACCTGCTGTCTCAAAAGATGACCGTGTTCTCTGCATCCATCAGTATTCTGTCTGCCTTTCACATCCCACTGTGGGATCCAAGCCAATTCTTCCTTGAAACTGGAGGCTAAAGGACCCAAGGCTGATGACCAGACACTCAGCTGGACCGGAGGCTTTGGGTCAGCTCCTCACACTGCAGCTTATTGTACTGGACACAGGAAGGGTACATGATCCAGCCTAATGCCCCACTCTGACAGTGGAAAAATAAACCTTACTCCTGCCCTCGCTTCAGTCTTTTCTATTTGGGTTGCCTGCTCTTCAGAGTTAAAAGGTACCAAGGCTAAAGGATCCAGCACAGCAGCCTTGCATTTTCTAGAGGCCCTCCAACACAAAGACAACTAAAATAACCATGGGTTAGTCACAGTTTTTCAAAGGCAAGTGAGCAAAACAAGGTATTTTAAACAGTGCCAAAAACTGATAGAAAACCCCAGATGAAAAACTGTATCTTTCAGAAAGAAAAATACAAATGAGGAAGAGCATTCATGTCTCCTTTCTCTCCCAGTATCAGACAATATGAATACAAGCATCAACAATTAATACTTACTCTTCTTTCAAAGACACACCAATTTAACATCACAAATGCTGATACACTTCTTCAAGGCAGAGAATGGATTTAAAGAGGGCTCACCCTGCTCCAGTAGCTGCTCTTGGATTTCAGCTGCACTCATTTAATTTTACTGGAAATCTCTTTCAGAAGGCTTTTCAAGTCAGAGAGCTTTTAAAAAAAGAAGAAGGAGGTTATTTTTGTGAAGTCCATCTTGCTGAAGGAAAGCAATGCTAATGAGAAATGCAAGTAATGAGTAATTGCCTCTTCAAGTATTACACCAAATGCAAGAGTGCTTGAGAAGACACTCCCAATTACAGTGTTCATCAGGGCAATTAATGCAACGAGCCCTGATGCCTCTGTATTTCAGTGAGTTAACCAGCAGTTAGCAGAAGAGAGATGCAAGAGATGGGCATTTCTTTTCAGGAGAGAATTAAGGTTAGGAGGATCTCCTTTCAGATTCAAGAGCAGCATCACTAGCCACAGACTCGCTCACCACTCCCTGTTCAGTCTGAGAAGCAAGCTATCATTTTGCCATCTAAATTATTTGACAGCAACCAAAATATGTACTCTGAAGTATATGTGGCTCTTTTCACCCGTGAGCTTCTCAGCAGTCTGTGCTTCATACCAAAGCCACTCCCCACTTCAGAGGCCAAAGAGATAATTCAGCCCAGTCTCAGAAAACACCCACTGTTAAGGTCGTCTCAGCATCACAGTCACAGAAAGATTATTTGTATGGCAATTCTCATAAGGTGCTCTCTGGTAGATTGGTAGATTTCTGTTGCTTAATTACCCCATGCCAACAGCACCAGAAGCTGAAGTCGACAGACACCTTTGGGAAGGGGACGTGTCAGGTGTGTGACACCCCTTCTTCCCACTGGTGTTTCATGGGCCTGTTACACAGCTGAATGTTGCTGTTTAAGGTGGAAATTACTTCTATTTTCTTCTATCCCAGAACTCCTCCAGTGCTAAGCAAGTGTCTTTCTGTTTCATTTTCCTGCACAATATGAAGGTCTTGTGGCTTGGAAGGGACCTTACAGCCCATTGTGTTCCACCCCTGCTGTGGGCAGGGACACAGACTGCTCCAACCCCATCCAACCTGGTCTTGGACACTTCCAGGGATCCAGGGGCAGCCACAGCTTCTCTGGGCACTCTGTGCCAGGGCCTCCCCACCCCCACAGCCAAGAATTTCTTCCCATTATCCCATCTATTCCTGCTCTAAGTTCAAAACCATTCCCTCTTGTCCTAATCACTACACGCCCTGCACATTCCCATCTCTGGAATCCAAACTGCACAGTAAAAAAGCCCATTAAACTGGGGTCCTGGTGACAGTGACAAAGACTGCACATGCCTCTGGGAGGCTCATTTTCCTTGCCATGGCACACCCCCTGCTTTACCAGAGAGAATCACATTCCCAGAGCAATCTGGGACAGAAGTACCTTTGCATCCAGTTGTCTAAATCGATGCACCATCCTAGAAGCAGAAGGAGAACACGGAGCAAAGGGATCAGTCCGGATACCAAGGAAAACTTGGCTGATTCCCACACCCCAGCTCCCCCCACTGCTCCATCCTGCCAGGGAGGCAGGGCTGCATGTGACTGGCATCATTTTTAGTACAAGTCAATTAACCAACATGCAAATTACTCTTAGTAAGATGCTGTTCCATTTTCCTTCTCAAGACACTTTTGCTTCCAGCACCAAGGAGATATTTTTGGTATTTGTTTGGCTTCTTACCCAACGCTGCGTGTCTCTGGGTAGTCTTAACCTAAACACTTGTTTGTGGACAGTAATGTCCATGCCCACGGATATGGAAGGGTCTGGTTTTTCTGCCCATTCCTATCAGCTCTCTCTGATGAAGCAAAATACTCAGGCTGCCAGAAGTTAGCAAAGTTAAGCAATCATACAGAGCAGGTTTTGTTCTCTAGCAGTGTTCTGTTTTCTTGCGCTCTGTTTCTTTTTTCTCTTATAACAGTACTCTGAAAACAGTGAGACAGATCCCAAAGATAATGTTTCCATGAGCTGGCAGTCAAAGAAACATCCAAGTCTAAGTCTCCAAGCTCCAAATACCGTGATTCTAAAGACCATCTTCCCTCCTCAGAGGCCTTCCCTACTCATGCTACTAAGTACACCTCTCCATCTGGATTACTGCTGTGGGAATGTCTGAGATTCCAGGTCTAATGGTAAACATCCTCTGCTAAATGTATAACCGTAGAATTATTTGGGTTGGAAAATATCAAGTCCAACCAATTCTGCCACTAACTTGTGTCCCCAAGTGCCACATCCACACAGCTTTTAAATCCCCACCCCGAGATGGGAGTGCCACCACTGCCCTGGGCAGTCTGTTCCAGGGCTGGACAACCCTTTCCATAAAGAACTTTTTCCTAATGTCCAGCCTAAACTAATGCTGCAACAAGGGTCAGCTGTGGCACTGCTTCCCATGATGAGATCTCAAAACACCATGGGAAGACATTTTCTTCTCTTCAGCAGACAAAAAAGCACCAATTCACTTTAGAAATCAAAAGCATGTCTATGCTGAGTTTGTTTACTTACTCATTGGTTTGTAAACATTCAGAGCTGCTAAAAACCTGCCTTCACTAGAAATGTTCAAGAGAAAATTAAGAGAATGAAGACAAAGATGGGCAGGCTTACTCTTCTGACGAATCATTTGCTTTTGTGTTGATTTTGACGAGGTAATTTTCCTTCATGACAGCTTCCCATGCCAGGATTTCATTGTCCTCATTTCTTGAGCCTGAGAAATGTATTTGAGGAAAAAATACTTAATTTGTCTTTCCAGAGGCAAGGTGCAAAAGGCTGGGTCAGTGTGTGCATGCTGAGGTTAAGGATTCCCTGCTCCACACCCTGGGCACTCACGGCCCCACTGCCCACCCCTGCCTCAGCTCTGACAGATGTGGCACTAACCCCTTGCACTGAATGCTCCTGGCAACCAGAGTCACTTAAAAATACAAAATAGGTGCAGACATAAAACCCCAAATCCTGCAAACACAAAACCCCTTCCCCCAACCTTACAAGCTCCAAAAGTCTTTCTGGACTTCTCTGAGTCTTGGTTAACACAGGTGCCTCTGCTCCAACAGGTACAGGACATTCTAGCAAGTTCCCATCTGGGTCTGAGCTTTCCATTTGTTCCTACATTATGCCATGCTGGATCATTAAGAGTAACACTTCTAAGAACCATGATGTAGGACTTTTCATTGAACTGAAGCACTCCAGAATGATGGAGAATTGTCTTTTCTAAAAAGCATTTTGTGGTGGTGCTGTAAATTCAAGAGTTGATACAGACGAGCCCACTTTGAGGCATCAGAGGCCTCCAGGGTAATACTCCAGCATTTTATCCTGTTCCAAGAGGACAGCCTAAACCATAAGGGTTTAAATAAAAAAATAAAATTAACTGAGACAAAAGAAGCCCAGGGCTGAAGTCCCTTTCTCCCACCAGTGCTCCTCTGAGCTCACACACCCCTCAGCTGTTCTCCTGCATTCCAACAAGTATTTAAGGACCCAAATCCCAACTATTTCCATAAGAATTAAATGGGCAGGGCAGGATTTTACAACAGTCAATACACCAACGTGCTTCCTCCATGAAGTTCTCAGTTCCTGTCATCAGCAAAACCACAATCATTTTCTGGCTCTAATTAACTCTCCCATTCTTTCAGAGCTGCAGCATCAACTGTGCATCATTTGAGCAGGAATATCTGCCATCCAACAGCTTCCCCAGCAAGGAATCCACACAGCAATTTGGACAGCCAAAATGATTTAGTGCTAAGCAATTTTATACCCCAAAGCAGGCTCTTCCTCCTTAACTGGTAACAAATCCAGCTTCTGCTGCAGGACAACAGGCAGGCTGCTGATGGATGGGAACAAGCCTGTCAATTAACTCAACTTATGCTCTCTCAGCTGAGAAAATACTACACTTGCTGGAGAGGTGGGGGAAAGCTTGTTAAAACAATTCCTATCTGTGTCCTCTGACAGAGAAATTAAAGGAGAAACAGCTCGAGAACTGACTTGGCACATTTTTGAGGTGGTTAGCTCATTTGGCTACATGGAAACTGTTTGTTCTCTTTCAGTCACTCCCTAGCAAGCAGAATGAATTACAAAAAAGCCAAACCCACAACCTGGCAAAGCTGGGAAACAGGCAGCCCTGAAGAGTCAGGATTCATCTGAAATCTTAATGATTGACACACACAGGGCAATTCTACAGCAACATGGCTTGGACAAGAGAGCACTGGATAAATTGAAAACTTGAATCTCACTGAAGAGATTTCAGTAGCACAGTGGATTTGCATGACAGAGGTCTGCATGGCCCTTGGCAATTTCCCAGCACAGCACAAAATGCCTGGCATAAGCACAGGATGCCATGGAGGAACTGCAATGCACCTGCTGCAGAGATGACTTTTGGGCAACAAGGAAAAACCCAACTCACAGCAAATGGATGGCTCTTTGCTTTCCTTGTTGCAGCAGCACTTGAAGCATTTCCTCAGCACCATGAATATGTAGGCAAAGATGACAAAGGGGAAGGGGATGGTCAGGCGACTGCAGTATTCCTGCACCAGGAAAAAACGCTGGAACTTCCACACCTGGTCATTGTTCTCCTGCACTGACCCAACAGTGTAGCTGGTGGGAAAGAGAGAACACAGCCAGGATGAGTTGTTCAGCCAAGAGCTGCATCCGAGGCAAGAACAGAGCATTCCTCTACTCTACCAGGGCATGGTTTTACAGTCCCAGAATCCCAGAGTGGTTTGGCTTGGGAGTGACCTTAAAGCTCATCCCATTCCACCCCTGCCATGGGCAGGGACACCTTCCATCATCCCAGGGTGCTCCAAGACCCATCCAACCTGGCCTGGGACACTGCCTGGGATCCAGGGGCAGCCACAGCTGCTCTGGGCACCCTGTGCCAGGGCCTGCCCACCCTCACACGGAACAATTCCTTCCCAATATCCCATCCAGCCCTGCCCTCGGACAGTGGAAGCCATTCCCTGTGTCCTGCCCCTCCATCCCTTGTCCCCAGTCCCTCTCCAGCTCTCCTGAGCCCCTTTAGGCCCTGCCAGGGGCTCTGAGCTCTCCCAGGAGCCTTCTCCTCTCCAGGTGAGCACCCCCAGCTCTCCCAGCCTGGCTCCAGCCCTTGGACAATCTCCTCTGGACTCATTCCACAGCTCCATGTCCTTCTGATGTTAGGGGCCCCAGTCATTCTGAAGGTGGTAATTTTTATTGACTAGGAGGTTATTTAGTTTGTTCTCCTTCTTAGTGAGTAATTTGCAAATGGGTGGAACTAAAACAGTAGGAAAAAAAACCACCTTGAAGTTACAAATAAACCAGAAAAAATCTGAATAGGAACAAAATGCTCCATGTACTTTTGCTGCCTCAGCCCAAAGCAATTTCTTCTAGCCTAGACACGTGAGAACAGGATGCTTCTTCACAAGACATTGTGTCCTATTAACTGAGCAGATAACTCCTTTCATAGGGAAAAAAACCCAAACCTAAAACTAGAACACTTACAAGAAATTTAAAAGCTCATGAGATCGGTAGTAGAGGTACTAAGGACACTGCAGGCACAGATCAAACCCAGGGCACAAAGCACTGTATGAACCCAGCAAAGCAACAACCACAGGAGCAAGCAGCTCCCAGGCTACCTGACCTTTCAGTGTGACATGAAGGGGCAGATGGATGCTCCCAAAATGCCTCTGCTGAGAGCCTAATGCACCTTTACATGAGACAAATGCCAACCTTCACTGGTGGAGCTTCTCTTTCTGCTCAAAAGATAAATACAACTGGCCAAAACTAGAGGGTTTTTACTGGCATGACAGCATAAACTAGAGCAGTTACCATCAGGTTAATGCTGTTAACAGCTTTAACAGCTGTTAAAGTAAGCGTTCTAGCAAATATTAAAGGTTTTTAGAGTAGAGCTGGCTTACTGCCACACTTCCCTTCATTGCTGAGAGGTACTTGCACCCTTTCTAGGGACTATGAGCATGCTTGTCTGTCCCCAGTCACATCCTGGCTGCCTTGCCAAAATGACATTTCTGACTGTCTTTAGAGTCCAGGTCAGCCTGGGGAGAATGCCTCAGAGTTAGGTTTTGCTCTGAGCCTTTCTCAACTTATCACACTCAGACATCTCAGGCCAGGAAACAGTGGCAGTGTCACTCAGCTGAGAGATCCTCTTGAGCAGCACCGGGAGTCCTGCAAATACTCTCTTGCTGCCAAAGAAACTTCCTGCCAAGGTACCAGCAAAACACAGAAATAAACCTAGTGGTCCTCAAGAAAGGGTGGCCAGAGGTTTTGAGTACTCTTGTTGTGATGTGAGTGTAAAGCAGAAGAGGAGCAGGGCTGGCAGTGGGAACAGAGCCACAGCACCAATCCAGCTGCATTCCCAAGGGAGACACAGAGGCTGATATGAGGAACTTCCCAGGATTCAATCAACTCCCTGTCACAGCTTGCAGTGGATGCAACAAAGATTTCTGGGAGAAGCTGAGGAAGATGTTCCCTGCCCTTGCTGGTCTAGAGGTGATGGCACTTCTCAAGACAAAGTCCTTCTGCATGCCCCACGGGGATGTGGCCCACTGCCTGTGCTCTAAGTCAGAACAATAAATGGCAGGTGCACCAGAGCAGTGCCAGACCCATCCTCACCACACAGCAGCTCAGGTTAATAAAACCACAGTGTCCTGAAGAGTGATCATAACTCATTTACTCACTCCAGCCAGGTGTCCCAGATTGCAAGGGAAGATGTATTCTATTTGCCATCGGTCTGGCAGCTGTCTTCTGTGAAGTGGGCAGTTTTCCTTATCTCTTTCACACCCACTCCTCCCTCCAGGAGGGCATCTGCTGATAACAGGCTACTGAATGTCACTGCATGACTGATAAGAACTACAGCATCCCAGTGGGAGATGCTCTGCCCAGGGAGAGGAGCCCAGCATTCCTGCCTGGATATAATCTGGAGCTTCTGGAACACCAACACAGCTTTTCCACTGGATTTCCCAGAGGAACAGCAGCTGCCTCTTCCACTGGATCTTCAGAGGAAGACTACACCCTTTTCTACAGGATCCCTGCTCCAGTAGAACCACACCTGACACTCCAGGAGGACTGCAGCCACAGTTCCAATTGGACTGCTACCAACACCCTGACCAACAGGGTGTCAGGTTGTGTTCTGACTCTGTCAGTGTTGTTTTAATTTACTGCATTGTTTATTTTATCCTTTTATTTTCTTCACTATTAACAAACTGTTATTTTCTGTGCCCATATTTTTTGCCTGGGAGCCCCTTAATTTAAAATTTGTAGCAATTTGGAGGGCAGGGGGTGTTTACATTCTCCATTTCAGGGGAGGCTCCTGCCTTCCTTAGCAGGCACCTGTCTTTCCAAAGCAAGACACGAGGTCACTGGGGCAGCAGCTCACACTTGGTGAGGCCCTGACCCAGCATCAGCCTGTGGGACCCACGGGGGTTGGCAGCACGCCCACAGTGCAGAGGATGCTCAGAGATGGAGGCAAAGGACAGGCAGCAATCCCTCCCCAGGACACTGCACCACTTCCCCCAGGCTGCTGTGGCAGATGCAGAGGCAAGGGGTGGCTTTTCCAGCACTGCACTCCCTTTCCCAGAGACATGCCAGTCCAGACATGACCAGGAAGCCACGGCTCCTTGGGTACGCACCCGAACATGGCCACGAGCAGGTTGACCAGCAGGATGTTGGTGGAGAGCATGTAAATGCACACCAGGGGAATGGTGATCCACTCCGGGAAGCGGGGCTGGTTGTTGGCATCCAGCTCCACGCACAAGGGCTTGGACTCGTTCCCAGAAAAGGTGCAGTGGTCGAAGTTGTAGGTGGTACCTCAGAGAGAGAGAGGGGAGGGCAAAGAGTGAGCTCCTCGTTCTGCAGGTCCTGCCCTCATCCCTCCATCCCTGCTCCCCATTAGACTTGGAGGCAAGGGGCCAGCACAGGGCTGCACAACCTTCAACACAGCCAGGAGAGACCCCCAGAAGATAAATACCATCAATATCATCAGGGTACTGGCCAAACATGGCCAGGTAGGGCTCGTAGATGACCGAGCGGAAGATCCACTCCCAGCGGTGCTCGTTCTTCCTCAGGATGCCTTGCCTGGCCACACCAAAGGCCACCATCCACACAGCAAAGAGGAAGAGGAAGAAGAAGACATCTATCATCTGAAAAAGGACAACAGGCATCAGTCAGTGCCCCACTGCAGGACTGTTGCAAGCCACACGTGGATGGCTTCTTGCTCCTAATTTCACCAACACACATTGACCACTCCCATTCAGAGAACTTCAAAAATATTTATGCAACCATAAAAGCAAGGCACGTTTTGGAATACAGGATATTCCCCTGGCATCAGACAGGCTCCACAAAAGCCAGAACCAGGTAAAAAGGACTGTGGCTTACCTTGCCCCTATGAGATGAAAGCTTCTGGAAATGCCACTCTGGATGGCTTCCAACCAGCATTTACAGCCCAGACACTCTGGCCAATGGTTTCATTAATTTCTAACACTGTATAGAGGATCCTCATCACCCTCTTCCTCAGGTACTCATGTGATGGATGCAGTGGAGGACCAAAATCCTCCTCTTGTACCCTGCATCATCACTGTCTTGTTTGGGGAATACTCATGGGAGCAACAGAAATACCACTGAAACGTTTGAGGTACAAAAGACAGAAGCTACCAGGAAGCAAATTTCCTCTTCTGTTCTTCAACCTGATCCTCATTCTCTCTCTTGGCACAGAAAAATGCCCTACTCTTAATTAGATCCCATTTAAATCTTAATTCATCCTGTTTAGCAGATTTAACTTGCTGGCATCAGCAGAACATGGTGATTTCACTCTTAAAAGGGAAGGAGGAAAAAAAAGTGTCACATCATGTATTTAGACTCTCTTGAATAGCTGCCAGAATCTTACCATCCTCTGCAGCATAATAATTTTGGGTCCTAGATTCCTGCTAACTGTGAAAATATGGATGAGCCTCAGGGTGAAAACTATGTAGTCCAAACAGAAAATTACCCTCCCGGAATACCAAGAGCTTTCATCAGAGTGACACCTGATGGAGACAGCAGAAGAAAACAAAGAGAAGCCTTGGGTGAATCATGCAGAAATCAGGCAAAACCACACTGAAACATTGAAATGGAGAGTGGAAGGTGAGGAATTGCAAAGCAGAGCACAGCTATGCAGGGCCCCATGGCCTCCCCATCTAATGACAGGTGACAGAGATGGTTAATGCACACTCTGTTTACACCCTTTCTTCCTGACATGCATCAGCCCTGCTCATTATTTCTCTTACCCTAAAGCTATTAACAGCAAGGAGATTTGTACCTGGAGCTACTCCCACAGCCCTCTGAAAGCACCACAGTGCAGCAACTGCTCCACTGCCCTGAGGCAACAAGGACTAAGTTACAGCTGACTGAACAATTGCTTTGGAAAATGTGTTTCCATCATTTCTTTGCCGTGGTTTTTAACTGACCCCATTGTGTAGAACAGCTTCTGGGAGATAATGACATTCTTAGGCTGCTGTAAGGGACAATCCCAGTCCTTTTAAATACAACACAAGGCCCAAGTGGTCACACTAAATAGCCAGTAACAGGAGCCACAGAAATCCTAAAGGTCCTCTGACTTTTTTTTGGTTTTTTTTTTTTAAGTCCATACTTGCCATTATTTGGGACCTTCATAAAGGGAATTCCATTAATACATTTCTCCCCAAAATTTCATTACAGATTGTAGTCAGAACCCACCTGAAGGGAGGGAAGCAAAGCTGTAACATGGACACAAGAGAAGGCACCACTCACCTGAACACAATCCCTGCTATGAAGTAGAAGATTGCAAGGGTATCCATAACATTCCACAGGTCTGAGAAATACTTGCTGCCGTTCATGTACCACTGGGAAGGAAAAAGAACAGAAAGTAACCCCCACACAGCACAGTTTCCTTGCCCAATTAGCTTTTTGTCACACAACAGATAACACCAGAGTTCGGAGGGCTTTCCATTTCCCCAGAAAGAGGGGTTTAGTGTATCCAGCAGTGCCACAAGTTACTGGCAACCTGGTTTTTTGGGTCTTGGAGGTCCAGGAGGCACTGTGGGGGCGTCACAGTTTAGGGGTAGCTGATGCATCCTGGCTTCTCTCCCTTCACAGAGCTCACTCACTAATCTGCCCCCCGCTACAGGCACATGCTTTGGATCCAAGATGCAGATTTTATTTATTCTTTTAATTACACACCTCTCTATTTCTGAACTGCAAGTCTAGTGAGAATCCCTGCTCATTCCCTGACTGACTGGCACAGCAGCCTGGATCCCAGGTCTGTGCAAGAACCAACTTCTGGAGTCAGTTCAGAGGTGACTGATGAGGACAAGAAGCTTCATCACCAGGACAAACCTCTGCCAGGCCTGGAGAAATAAACTGCATCCCCAGTCATAATTCTTTTGAATTTCAATTTTCATTGAAATAATCAGAGGTTTGGAGAGTACTGCTCAATGAATCTCTAACTGGCATATCCAAGGAAGGCAATTCTGCCCTTAGCACCTAGGAGAAAACTTCCTTTGATTTCTGTTTGCTTCCCATAGAAGTACTGTCTCTGCCCAGTAGCTCCCTAAATCAAGCAAAACCTCTGGGACTGAGGTGCAGTTCTCCAAATTCCAAGCAGTTCCTACTGCTGAGAGGTAAAGTGCACAGAGGTTCTGTCCAGATTCCTCCTCCACTGGAGAAAACAGGGCTTTCCTTCACAGCCCACCAGTCCACCCACTCACCTGGCTGGAGGCTACCTCCATGTGGCTAAGGAGACAGCAGGGACAAGGCCTCTCCAACTTCCCCATGGCTCTAAATGGGACTGGAGCAGCTCTAGCTCCTTACAAATCCCTAGGACCACCAGAAGTGAAAGCAGGGCTGAGCCAGTGGCTTACAGCTCAGAGGCTGCTCCAGACCAAGGGGGGCTGATTTCTCCCAGAACTGGTTATCTGACTGCTGCAGCTCCATGGGACCCCAGGCAAGCTGCTCTTACCTGCCTTGGATGTGAGAACAAAATCTGAGATACCCCTCTCTTTTATTTCTTTAAATACAAAGGACGCAGACACAATTTGGATGCAGAGTTGAAGCAATGCACACATGGTCTATCTCAGGAGAAGCAAGGGAGGAATTTCCCCAAGAAGTTTAGAGGATTGGGACACTGCTCTGCTTTTCTGCTCCGTTTCTCCTCCTCAGGAAAACAGCTTTGCAGCCAGAACACTGGCTGCAGATAACCTGAAATCTTCCAATTTAGCTGCCTCCACTAGCAAATTGGTGCGGTCTGGCTACCACTTACTAAAGGGAATTGCAGCAGTTCTACCTGCTCAGGGTAGTAAGAAAAAGAGACATTGACAGGAATATAAGGTTTCTATCCCTAAGGTTTTCCCCAGGATTTTTGCTGGGTACACACAGGACGTGCAAGGACAGGTCCAGAGACACCAGAACCTAAATCAGCAGAAACAAACACTCCATTAGTGTTTTCATGGCAAAAAAGTCTTTTCATTTTCCCCCATTTTCTTAGCAAGTAAAGTTGCCATAAACAGGGTTCCATCTTGACTATTTAAAAGGGAAAACACCACAGGAACATCAGCATCAGAAATGTCATCTGAGCTCAAGTTAAAAAAATGTTACAGCAGGGTGGGATGATCCAGCAGATCACCCACAAACACTCATGAGGCGACTCAGGCCTTACAGCAGAGCCAGAAAGCAGCACCAAACCCACACCCCCACTGCTTTCTGCCTCCCCCAGCAGCCTCCCACTGCTCTGGCCACAGACTGGCAGAGACCAGCTTGCCCAAAACCCACCAGATTCCATGTGAGGTGAGGAGAAGATACCAGCTAAGTGGCTGGCTATAAAGGCAGTCCCACGTGCTGTTCCCACATCACAGCTGGTCCCTGAGTCTACACTGAGCCCCCAAAACCTGTATAGATGATTAAAAGCTAAATAGAAATGCATAAAGGTATGCAGCTTACTGGTAAAATAAAAAATAAAGGGGGTGGAATGTAGGGAAGAGAGGCAGGAGTGACTTAATCTAAAGCTTTGCACCAAGGTAAATGTGCTAAATCTAAGCCTTTAGTACCAACTACCTTGGCAAGCCAAGCATTCCTAGGAAACCTCTGCAGTGGCATCATTATCCTCTTGGTGCACAGACACTGCAGCTGCAGGGGCACAAGCAGGAATTGAAGACCAGAGGAAAAAACCCTCACTGAGCCCTGAGCAGCTCTGCTAGGAAGTGGCTCCCCTGAGCACCTGCACTGCCTTGGAGGGGAAAAGCCACAAGGCTGTGGCTCTAACACTAAACTTTCTGGGGTTGCAAGAGCTGCCTACTTGTCTCACTTCATCACAAAGCAGAATGAAGACCAGCACGTAGAGGATGATCTCCAGGGCCGTGGGTTCCTTCTGGAAATCCATAAGCAGCACGTAGGCAAAGAGCAGCAGGAAAGCAATGTAGAAGATGACGTTCCAGGAGAAGACCACAAAGGGGGAGGTGAAGAAAGACACATAATATAAGAAGAGTTTCTTGCTCTTCTCCACAGGCTTTTTCCTGAGGAATTAAAAGAGGGAAAAGGTGTCAAAGCACAGCTTTTAATGCCTAGAAACATCTGTGTTCTTAAAAGCGAAAGGGAAAAGGGTGCAAAGTCTAGATCATGATGTTAATTCAGAGGTAAAGATATCCTGCATCCACTGCCCTCAGGCACTCCAGTAAACTGGTGAATCTTCCAGCTTGGATGGGGCTTGGAGACACCTGGGATACTGGAAGGTATCCCTGCTCATGGCAGGAGTTGAAACAAGATTTCAGGTTCCTTCCAACCCGAACCATCCTGTGATTCTGTCATCGTAAATCCAAGATCAGAGTGAAACACAAACTGTCAAAAGCTCATTTGGCTTTTCAATGCCTTTATCTACAACTGACTGAACACTAGAACAGCTTTCCCCTTGAAGATATCCAAAATTGGACACAGTCCTGGACAACCTGCTCCAGCTGACTCTGTTTGAGCACAGGGTTGGACTGGATGATCTCCCCCCAGCCTCACTTGCATTAAGATTCTACAATTATTTTGCTTGCTTTCCCTCTGAAAAATTTTCCCACTAATGAAAAATCAGTTGATTACCTGAATGAGATGAAACCACAGCCTATTAAAGGGAAAAAGAACAGGCACAGTATAATCTTCCAGTTCTTAGTGTCTCTTGAAATCTCTCCATACCACTGCTTGGAAAGGAAATTCTGCAGGGAAGAAGGAAACGCCCACTTTTGTTCCAACAGCAACAAAATAACCAAGGAATGCTATTTCAGAACATTTGCTTTGGTAAAAATAAACCACAGATTTTGAGATTTCAATCAAAATGCTAGAGATTTTTGTTGCAACAAAACAGAAAGCTTCCTGCATCAGTAACAGCATGCTGGCTCCTTAAGGCAGCCGTGCTCCATCCATGTGATGAGGAGTTAAAAATGAGGCTGAGCAGGACTTGACCTGATTGATAAAACACTTATAAACCATTGCATTATATGCAGTGCTCATCCCTGCCTGGCATTAGATCCACACTGTGCAAGCCAAGAGCAGAAATCACTCCAGGCAGTCTTTATTACCCAGTCCATTATGATTTATAGCCCCAAGCCAAGATTTTTTTCCCTCCTGATTTACATTTGTGGGTAGAGGAGCCAGCACTGCCTGTACAGTGACCTGTCCACCTTCCCTTCCCTGCCATTACCTGCACACCTGGCTGGGCAATAAACTGCTGGTCTCTGGCCTCCACTGCTAGCTCCAGGCAGTTGCTCCCTCCCCAGGCTTCACAGGAATAAGTCAGCAGCTGCTCAGCCAGGTCTTCATCGTTGCTGTAGCACTCAGTGAACAGCTCTGGAAGAAAGAAGCACACTGAGCTCCAGCTTCAATTTCCCAACAACTTGTGTGCAAGTATCTTTAGTGTAATATTTGTGGTATCAAAGAACCCTTTTCACATTTTCAGCACTGGAGAATGACTGTGCATCCCTTTACAACCCCACTTGCACGTCTTCAGCTTTTGATACAGAATTTTGTCATATTCACATTCTCTGACTCTGGAGAGAGTCACAAGTTTTCATTATTATCTTTTTAGTCTTCTGTAAGTATCCTTTCTGTATTCTTTAGTACAGTATCATTTAGTATTCTTTAATATAATATGGTATAATAAAATAATAAAATAATAAATTAGCCTTCTGAGAACATGGAGTCAGACTCATCATTCCTCCCTTCACTGGACACCCCACAAATACAATAGAATTTGAGCCTGGGTGGAAAACTGTAACACTAAATCACAGAGAGAGCATTCAGTTCTGCACTAAAAAATTGAGTAAAAAATGTGAATTTCTCCTTAAATGATTCAGTAAATCTACTTGCTTCGTCCTCTTTTCTTAAATTCTGTTTGGCACAGGTCTGATTAATTATAGTCAGTCCAAAATTAACAGTAGGGTTGAAAAAGTCAGAATCTGATGCTTTTTCACTGGGAAATGCACTGTTCACTCCTTAGTGTCTTGCTAAATCACCTGGCCTGAGGGATGTAGATACCTTTAAAAAAGTCTGTTTAAGCAGTTTTTGCTTTGTGGAATAAGAGATACTCTCTGGAAACAAGCAAGATATTTCCAGTGTGGCCTTGAGCTGGTCCTTATAAAGTCACACAACCATCAATCTACTTTTTACCTGCAACTTGTTCTCACTCCCCAAAAGTACTCCCAAAAATCTGAAGGGTGTTTTTTCCCAACCTGAATAATACCAGTATTGATTAGGAAAGTTTCCCCTTTTCCATATTTTCCTTCCTGTTTGTGGGCATTCTTCTTCAGCCTTGCCAGTGGAGCTAAGTAGCTTTTCTTCCCCATGAAAGAAATTCTCCACCCCAAAAAAATCCACTTCACAAAACCCACCTTTTGAAGCCAGGACAGGACACAAAATTTCTACTGGGAACAAACAATGTGGAAGGATTTTCTTAGCAGTAAAATCACATGTTGACATAAAAGAAAAATGTGTTTAATGTTGGGTATCTAGTTTTTAATTCCCTGGTCTCTGACCCTTCCCACTAAATTTCTAAAGGACTCACAGAGCAGGCACTTACCTACTGCTCTTGTCTCATACTCATTAGCCAGTTCCTCAGACTCGCCAGCAGCATTTATATCATTCTTCACCTTGGCCATGCTTTTCAGGAGCTTACTGGCCCCCAGGGCTGCCAAAGTGCAGCCTCTGGTCTGTAGAGAGAGAGTGAAGTCATGCAAATCCCTCTGAGAAGGGAACATGACCATAGAATCCTGAAACCACAATGATTTGGGTTGGAAAGGACCTTAAAGACCATCTCATCCCAACCCCCTGCCACAGGCAGGGACACCTTCTACTACACCAGGTGGAATCTTTAAAAACTCTCCTCCATTTTGCACCTTCTCAGGTCCCAGTCCAGAATTATCTATTTGATTCTACAGTCATTAAATTACTGTCTAATCCAAATTAGAAGTTGGATTGCAATCAAACACCTGGAATCAGAACCCATCCATGCTGTGGAATGGGTGGGAACTCAGTATCCCAGATTAGGCAAAGGTGATAACACACAATGGATGTGGACTGCTGACTCACACACAGCCTTAGGAAACAAAAGTATGAAGTCCACACCCAGACATAAACTGGACAATATAAAACCTACTGAGAGTCATTAACTAGCAGTTATCTCTTGTGGTGGTGTGTTTGAAGCTGGATGTGGAGCCTTCAAAGGCCAATAAACTAAAGACACAGAACCACACTGCACTGCCTGCAAAGAGAAATAAAGGAGAACTCAACTCACTTGCTCCCAAATTACTTTGGACAACTCCTTCTTGTTCTGAAGAACCGACCAAATAAACAGAGCTTGCAATGGGTGCCTTGTGATAGGACATTCCTCCTGAAAGAGAGAGCAAGAACTCAGACCTAAGCTCACCAAATATTTTCAACTGGAACAAATCTGAGCAGGGACTCTCCTGTTTTTGTATTTTCTTTGTTTCACAGCCACCTCACC
Source organism: Passer montanus (assembly GCF_014805655.1). Classification (NCBI taxonomy): domain Eukaryota; kingdom Metazoa; phylum Chordata; class Aves; order Passeriformes; family Passeridae; genus Passer; species Passer montanus. The sequence continues at coordinate 1,037,551 of NW_024363716.1, read as the reverse complement.
AATCCCTTCTCTCAGCTCTCTGCCACTTGTCACACACTGCTGTGAGTTAGGTTACATTTGATATTTCGGGTGAAGCCTTGTATTTGACAAGGAAGAATCAGCCTCCCTGTTTTTCCTGAAGCTGGTACTAAAGAATATTTGTGTAAAAGGCACTTCCTGCTTTAACCACTGCAGTCCAGATAACCTCCCTCACAGCAGGGTCAAACTGCTCATCACTCACTGAGAGCTGTATCTCCATCTCATCCTTGCTGGTTTTGTAATATCTTTTGAAACCTCTCCGGAAATCCTCCACCATCTTCCAAACAAAGGTGAGGAGGGCATCATTGTAGGAGTTCTTGGCAATCTGCAGGTTCTTGAACACCAGGCTGCTGAAGTTGTTGGTGTACAGCTCCCTCAGGACCTCTGTGGTCAGGAACTTGCGCAGATTCAAGCCGTTCTCCAGGAAGAGCCGGACAAATTTGGGCCTGTCTTTCACCAGGGCTGTGAACATCACATCCTGCAGGTCAGCAGACTAGGAAGAAATGGAAAAGCAAAAGTTAGGGATCATGTGAGACATGTATGTCTTATCTAAGGCCTGACACATGGTCACTGTCATGTTTTCATCAGAATTAGGTTTTTTTTCTGTACACAGTTGCTGTGGCTGGATGGCCCAGAGCATTTCTGGCATAGGCAGATCACCTTTGCAACCACTGATCAAACAATGGATCATCATGGAATGATGGATCATTTCGGAATGATCCAAAATGATCATTTATGGATGGAATACCCTGAGTTGCAAAGGACCTGCAAGGATCATCCAGTCCAACCCCTGGCCCTGCACAGACACCCCAACAATCCCACCCTGTGCATCCCTGAGAGCATTGTTCAAATGTCCCTTGGGCTCTGGCAGCCTGGGGCTGTGCCCAGCACCCTCTGGGGGAAGAACCTTTTCCTGATATCCCACCTGACCCTCCCCTGACACAGCTCCAGCCACTCCCTGGGTCCTGTCCCTGTCACAGAGAGCAGAGATTGGAGCTGCCCCTTGTGAGGAAGCTCCCAAGGAGGCCTGACCTCCTCTTCTCCAGGCTGAATGGAATGTGACAGTGCAGGAGCAGTAGACACTCTCAGCACAGAGGCAGAGGTGCTGGGAGAGTGGCTCCCGTTGGGCTGTGTCCCTCCCCAGAGCTCCCGGCACTCACTCAGCGCGGGGCTGTACCTCCCAGTTCCGGTCGTTGGTGAAGATCTCATCGCTGGCCAGGTCCAGCTGGTTCCACTCCAGCAGCAGCTTCAGCTGCCCGTTCCAGTTGTCCCTGTCGTGCTCGTTGGTGCTGAAAGCTGCAGAGCAGCAACAACCTCTGGGTCAGGCATGTTTATCATCTCTGCCTCTCACACCACCAGGACAAGACTCCTTCCACGGGGCTTGCCCCACACCCATGCACATCTTCCCAGCTCGGGGCAGGATGCTCAGGAATGTATTTATGGTCCAAGACAGGCCACAAAGGAGCTGCCAGGAGGACCTCATGACCAAGATCAACACAATGCTTCCTTCAGGCTCCTCAGAGTCCCTCACACAAGGGACTCATACTCTCATACAGGCTCCTCCTACCCTCTATACAAGAGAGATTCTGCAGGATTCCCAGTGGGGCCCTGTCAGCACCCCCAGGGCTCTCCAAAATGCCTTCCCAATTACCTGGTTTGGATCTTTCCCACACTGAGAGATCCCATACTGCTGCTGTAGCCTGCCCACACCCCTTCAGAGCAAGGCAGGCTCCACACTGTGGCAGGAGCTTAGCTCTAGAGAGATGGCACTGCTCTAAAGAAACCTGTTCTAGAGAATAAATAGCCATCCTTTTTCCGTTTATTTTTAAATCCCCAAACAAACTCAGAAAAACAATTACTTGCCTTTGTACAGGGCAAAGGAAATGGCATTGCTCACAATTTCATCCCCAGCTTCTTCTATTTTGATCACTGTCAGTAAATGAGGGCTCTCAAGGACTTCTTTGATCTACATAAAAAAAAAAAAAGAAAAGCGGTGTTTCAAAGCTATCAAGGCTGTTTAGTAACAGATCTCCTATTAAAAAGAAATTTGCCACCACATCATAGCAAAGCTGTTTCTCATCAGTCCCGAGTTTTAACAAATTTAAACAAACCCAAATAGAAGTTGATAATGAGCTTGATTTCAAAGTCACCAAAGGACAACATTAATTATCCTCTGAACATACAGCAAATAACTGTGATTTCCCTATGCAGATCATCTTTAACAAGAAGATATAATCTCAGTAATTAGAAGTGACTCCTAAAGTAGAAAAGATTGTGACAGCACAAGTTTCAACTTATGTCAAGCAGTTTGTTAGAGAACAGTCTCTAGCTCCTTGTGCTTTGTCAAAGCCAGGAAATTTCTCTCATAGTGAAGCTTTGTAGAGTTAATTTCATCTTAGGCACATAGAAGACAAATAATCTTTCCCATTTCTGATGCAGGAGGAGGTACACTCCAGGGCAGCCCAGCAGAAGCTGTGAGGAGTGTGGCCAGACAGGGAACACTGCCTTCAGCAGCTCCACGCTCCACAGGGAAGAGACCCTTCTGGAACCTTCTTAGCTTTCCTGTGACCAGACACCTGCTGACTTGACTGCAGCCACCCCAATGCTTTTGTTCCAATCCCTGTAGATGGAGACTTTTCCTTTTTTACATCTGCACAGATGTAACATGGCAGGGAGCCCTGCACACCCTGCAGGTATCACCAGATAGCAACAGCCCTGACCTGGGAGCCAGCAGCTGCTCCCTCCAGCCTCCTCCCACACTCACCCACTTGATCCAGCTCTCAGTCTCCTCTTCTGAGAGCCTGGAAATGGTGCGAGGCAGGAACCTGAGCAAGCTCTCCTTGACACAGGAGGAAGCAAGAGTGCCCTCAGCCTCCACCAGGCTGGCAATGACATCAGCAATGCGCCCGGAGCCCTCCACCACCACACAGGGAATCTTGCTCTTGATGGCCACGTTGATGGACTGAGGAGACAGAGGCAGAGGAGAGCACTTGAAGCATGACTGTTACTAGAGCCTGCTATTGAGTAAGGAAGCCTAGAGAACAACAGAAACCCACGGGCCACAGCAGTATTTTTATTATTATCAACTGATACATTACCTGTGACAACTCTTTAAAGAATCATCATCGAATGAGACAGGGCTGTGAAGAGCCCCAGAGAGACCGAGGGTCAGAAATCACCATCTGCCAAATTTTCACAGAATCACACAACAATTTGTGTTGGGAGGGACCTCAAAGCACATCTTGTTCCCACCCCTGCCATGGCAGTGACACCTTCCACTAGGCCAGGCTGCTCAGCTTTAGAGTGGATCAGCAGATCAAGATAATGCCAAGTGGAAATGGCATTCAGGTCACACAACAGTGCTGCCCAGCTACAGTCACTGCTGCTTTATGGCACAGCATTGCTCAGCTGGGACCAAGGGCTCTGGATTTATTTGCTGGAGGCAGCAGCAGTGTTTTACAGAGAGAGCACTTCTATAGCATCACAAGAACATCAAACTCTAATATTACTTAAAGTCTCTAAGTAGCCATTTACATGATTTCTCACACAGCAACATTGTACATGGATTAATGTCAAGACAAAGATCTGCTGAAATCATGCTGGAAGGACCATTAACCCTCCTGGTGCAAAGACCATAGGAGACACTGATTTCATTTGCATCATTACACTGAGAACAGAGTCACAGCATTAGCTGGCTGCCAGCAAATTGTACAAAGGGAGTCGATGCAAGTTATCATAGCATCACAAGAACATCAAACTCTAATATTACTTAAAGTCTCTAAGTAGCCATTTACATGATTTCTCACACAGCAACATTGTACATGGATTAATGTCAAGACAAAGATCTGCTGAAATCATGCTGGAAGGACCATTAACCCTCCTGGTGCAAAGACCATAGGAGACACTGATTTCATTTGCATCATTACACTGAGAACAGAGTCACAGCATTAGCTGGCTGCCAGCAAATTGTACAAAGGGAGTTATTACCAAGCACTGGAAAGACAGAACATCTATTAGTTAAGAGAGTTTCTTGAGAACAAACATGGATTAATGTCAAGACAAAGATCTGCTGAAATCATGCTGGAAGGACCATTAACCCTCCTGGTGCAAAGACCATAGGAGACACTGATTTCATTTGCATCATTACACTGAGAACAGAGTCACAGCATTAGCTGGCTGCCAGCAAATTGTACAAAGGGAGTTATTACCAAGCACTGGAAAGACAGAACATCTATTAAGAGAGCTTCTTGAGAACAAAGAAACAAAAAAAATCAACTCAGTCATCAAAACCGTGCACACATTCCTCCTGTCAACTGGAGAGCAGGTCTCTGACAAAGGCAAGGAGGCTTTTCTTATCAGCTAGATGAAAGTGGTTTTCTAAAGAAGGGTTCAACTAAAGTGCATGTCTTACATCACAGGGAAATTTCAAACAGAAGCTTGGAGCAGTTTTACTTCTCCCTCACTAATGCTGATTCTTGTCATCGTGCACCAGTCACAGAAGCTGAGAAAGGGGGAATTTTGTTCCTAGCACTGCTAGGACCAAGGCATGGCAAGGACAGACATCCACAGCATGGACTCTGCTGAGTCTCCTGGGCTGGTCAGTGACTCAATTTGCTCCTTGAAAAAAGGCTTCACCTCAGAATATCTCAGTGCACTTCCAACACTGAGAAATAAAAACTCAGCGTGGCATAAACCAGCCTCAAGTTGCACCAGGAGAGGTTTAGGTTGGATATCACTAAAAATTATTCACTGAAAGGGATGTCAAGGACTGGAACAGGCTGCTAAAGGAAGTCATCATCCCTGAAGATTCCAAAAAATGTGTGGATGTAGCACCCGAGGACAAGGTTTGGTGGTGAACGTGATAATGGTGCTAGATTAACCACCAGATCTTAGAGATCTTTTCCAACTTCAATGTTATCATGATCCTGTGAAATAGCCAAGAGAGTGGCATGAAGAACCCTGAACTGAACCATCATCTAGGCACTTCCCAGAGGAGACTCTTGCCAGGAATTATGCATTTGATTTAACAAGGCTGTTACTTATTCTGGTTAGGCAGCTACTAAGTCTGTGTGATGTATCACTGCTTAACAGTGGGTTTGAGGTCTCTCCAAAAAAAGTGAAATAAGTCTGCACAAATACAGCACCTAGCAGTCTGTCAGCTCCTTCAGTGATGGCCAAATCCTTTCTCAACCACTAGCAATTTGGAGCTAAGAGGAAATGGATGTATTCAACACAACCCTCTGAGCACGGCTTTCCTCCAAAACCTGACTGGATGCTGTAATTCATGTCAGGACCTCTGATTAACACTGCATCTGCATTCATCTACAGCTGGGCAAATACAAAATTCATCATGTGAATGGAACCAAACTCCCAGAAAACATACAGGGAGGCTGGGATAACAATCTGGAATTTCACACACTGAATCAGACCAACTGATTAACACCAGCAACAAAGTGGTAGCAGAGATCATGCTTTGAAGTGACATTGCTTATCCTCCTGACAAGCCAAGTAGTTTGATCAACCTCGACAGTAACAGCACAGCTCTGGTGAGAACAGGAAGTACCAAGGTAACGTCTACAAAAACAAAATCATAAATATAATGCTGCTTCAACTTATTTTTGCTGCATCCTACTCTCTTGAAAAATCCAGCCCTTTTCCCAGCTCTCTGTACAAGCTAAACCAGCTCTTCCTGTGGCTGGTCAGAGCTCGTCCTCACTGTTCCTGTTCCCTTCCCACATCCCCTCACTCTGAAAACCCTGGGTCAGGTCCCTTTGCTCCCTCAGGCCACTCATGATCCCTCTGGCAAGGTGAATGGGCAAGTAACAGCCCTGGTTTTTAACGCTCTGTTCCTGTTCCCTTCCCACATCCCCTCACTCTGAAAACCCTGGGTCAGGTCCCTTTGCTCCCTCAGGCCACTCATCCTCCTCTGGTGAGGGGAATGGGCAAGTAACAGCCCTGGTTTTTAACGCTGAGAGAGACTTAGAAGCCATCTCCCTTTCACCCTCCCCTCAGTGTCACTTAGACATCCTGTTTCAAGGAACTTCTTTGCTCTGTTCAGCCTCCTGCCGAATGGGCAAGTAACAGCCCTGGTTTTTAACGCTGAGAGAGACTTAGAAGCCATCTCCCTTTCCCCCTCCCCTCAGTGTCACACATCCTGTTTCAAGGAACTGTTCAGCCTCCTGCCTGTCATCTGTTTGAGGATGATGCCTGGTCCTTCCCCATGTAGCCTTGGAAGGGTCAGAGTCAGCAGAGCCCTCCTGCCCTGCTCAGCTGCCAAGACTTAAACCAGGTCTAGATCTAAACTGCATTTAAAATTCAGCCTTTCAGTACTTAAAGGGGCTTATAAGAAACAGAGAGAGAAACTTTTTACATGAGTAGATAGTGACAGGACAAGAGGGTATGGGTTTAAACTACAAAGGGAGAAATTTATATTTACATTAGGAGGAAATGATTGACTGTGAGGGTGAGAGGCCCTGGCACAGGGTGCCCAGAGAAGCTGTGACTCCCCTGGATCCCTGGAAGTGTCCAAGGCTGGGCTGGATGGGGCTTGGAGCAACCTGGGATAGTGGAAGGTGTCCCTGCCCACAGCAGGGGATGGAAATGGATGGTCTTTAATGTCCCTTCACATTCTGTGGTGTGGAAGAACTGAGACAACTGAACTGTCCCAGCCAATACTTTTCCAGGATGTCAGCCCAAGGCAGAAACTTTGCACAGAAATTTAAACAAAAACAAACTTCAAAAGGTTAAATTGCAAACAAGGTCCTCCTGTAGCAAGTGCAAGGCAAGGTTCTGTAAATAACAGCAGTGTCTACTTTATCGAGTTTCTTTTGGAGCAATCAGTCTTCAATATTAGAGCAATGCCCCTATTGTCATTCCTGGAAATAAATAAAATAAATGAACTTACTTTCAAAGTCTCCTTCCCACCACCTTGGGCAAAACACACAATTGGGATCTTCCCACCGTAATTAGATTCTGTGAAATACGTCAAAAGAAAAAAGATTAAATCAATTAATACAGTTTGAAGAACTTATTTTTCCTGAGTACAATGAAAGAATCTCCAAGCCATTCATTCAAATACTACTTTGCTGCTGATTTTGCCAGTTATTAACAGATGTTTTTAATGAAAACTCAGTTTTGCCTAACATTTTGCATAGCTGACTTCAGACACCCTTCTCCAACAGAAACTTTTCCCTTCTAAAAATCCTAATTTTAGCTATCTCTGAAGCCCATAAAATGGAAATTTATTGCATTTATCCGCTCCTTTGACTATTTTGAGTCTCAGTGAAAGGTTCTTCTCACAAACTGAAGATACAGAACCTGAGTTCACATTTCCAATTGTAAAAGAAAGGTAAGAATTCCGTAACTCCGGGAGCTAGTGTTTGAGAGACATTCCAAAAAAAACCCAAAAGAACCAAACCTAAACAACAACACGGTGAAAAGTTTTTTAAGGATTTCCTGCTAAGGTCTTGATTTCCTTTTTTGTTGTTGTTGTTTTGGTAAAGAAGGGGGCGAAAGAGAAATTATTTAGCAGCAGGTTGCAGGCAGCTCAATCACCCTCATAAATAAATATTTTGGGAAAAGCCTAATTTCAGTTCCTGCGTAATTGTGCTCCAGCTACCTGGCATTCAGTGACAGGTGGGAGTGATATAGAAGGGCCAGCTTTTAAGAGGAAAGGAGGGGAGGGCTGTGTGGCTGAAATGAAGCATTTGCTGTGACACAAAGGACATACAGAAAGGAAGATGGGGGAAGGTGCTGCTCCTGAAAGAGCTCCAGATGCATTGCAGTTCACACACACCTTCCAGCTCAGCCGCCACAGGGTGCTGCCACTACTTTCTTGTTCCAAGAAAATCACTGTGGGTCAGCCCCAAAGCATGCAAGGGCAGGAGGAGGAGGATACCTGGGATGACCCGCTCTGAAATGTACTTCTCCAGCTGGGTCCTCACTTTGGCCTCGATGGTGGGGTGCCCGTGGGTGCCGTTGTCAACCAGCAGGAGATGGGTGTGGTTGTTATCCAGGCAGTACAGGGGGTCTCTCTTCAGGTCATCCATGATGTAGCGGGCCAAGTAGCTCCCCTAGGGGCACACACAGTGTTTGATATTCAGATTCAAGGATATGCCCACCTTATTTGGGTGCCCCCCCAAAATATTTGGGTGGTGGGACAATTTTTTAGATGTGTTCTGTCATGTTTGGTGGGCAAGAGACAAGGCGGGGCTACCCTGGTGCATCTGACAGGTGGGATGGCAGTGTCAATGAAAATCCCAAATAGGAGCAGGTGCCATGTGCCTTAGCTCATAGGAACCCCTCCTGTGGGGGAGTGCATGGGGATTTCAGAGCTAGAATAACCACGGCAGTAGTTATTCCCTAAAGCAATGCCAGACATGGAGTTAGAGCAGCTGAACTCCCACACAGACATGCCAAAATCTGGCACAGCTGAAAGCCTCCTCACCAGGCCTGATGTGTGGGACTAACTCAGGCATGAGAACATTTTACTTTCCCCCTGTTCTGGGAAGAGCTCCTGACGTTTTGAGGCCGAGCCTCCTTTCTTTCCCTGCCAACCCATCCATGCAGCACTTGAGGACGTGGTTTAATTGTGAATGTGGTGGCAGCGCTGGGCTGACAGCTGGACATGATCTTAGGAGTCCCAGTTTGTCCAACCTTAAGCCCGTGAATGACTGAGCCCTGAGCCCAGCTCCTTACGTCGCTGTCGGCCGTGCGGATGAGGGTTTCCCGGTTGGAGATCATGCCCCAGGCTGCGATGCCAATGGCCACCACGTTCTCCTCGGAGCTGCGGCTGATGGTGTTGTCTCTGACCACCTCCCCAATGTACTTCATCAGCCCGTAGTGCGTCCCCCCGGTGAAAATCCAGGCTCCTGGAACAACACCAGTCACCTGGGGGAACACAGCCAAACAGCCACCCTCCCACGGTAGTGCGTCCCCCCGGTGAAAATCCAGGCTCCTGGAACAACACCAGTCACTTGAGAAACACAGCCAAACACCCGCCCTCCCACAGCATCAAAGACAAAACCCAAACCCCTTTTGTGACCTGGGGGGCTGGCTCTTCCATTAAGCACAAAAGAGATGCTACACAACTCACCTTACGTTATCACAGGCACCCCTGACTAAATCCCCCTCCTTGGTTACTTCCAAACCATTAATGCCACACGTGCAGCAGCCAAATGAACGCTCTGCTCCCCCACAGACCCCTTGAGCTGCTACCCCTGCAGCAATGACGTGGCAGAGGCACAGGAGCAGGTGCTCACCCTTGGACTGGGCGATGTAGATCAGCCTGCTGAATATCTTGCGCATGCGGGGCTTGAGCGCGAAGTTCTTGGCGCCGCCGGTGACGGAGATGACGAGGTTTGGGGTCTTCAGGTGCCAGTGCTGGGTCATGAGGTCGTAGAGTGTCTCAGAGTCTGTGTCACACGACAGGCGGATGTACTTGGGGAGAGAAAATAGGAGAACAAACATAGGAGGAGATAAGTTGAGGTGGCTGGGGACAACCCAGGGATTGCGTTTTCTTCTCTGCTGCACAGCCTCGTTCCAACAGCCAGGAGATGAAAGGCAAGGTGAGGATGAAATCCTCGTTTCTTCCTCTGAAACACCTTTATCCTTCCCCTACAACCAGGCACCCAACCCAGATTCCTCTGGAGAAGGCAAGAGCAGCGACCTTGGGCTTCAGAGGAACTCTGCAAGGATGAACACACCACCACTACAACAACTAATTCCAGCAGTGCTATTTAAAGCTTAGATTATGAATCAGGCAGCGTCGTTGCAAGTGAACTAATAATAATGACTGCTGTATTTTGATTGCACTATTCAAACAAATTCCAGGCTCCGTGTGAGAGGTGTCCCTATCACAACACATACCCACTCCAGTGCTTCAAGTACGAGACAAAACAAGCACACAGTTTGTAGTAAAGCTTGAATGCTCTACAAAGATGTCAAAAAGCACTTAAGAGAGATAATCTGGCTTCAGGTGGACTTAACATGTCTCCATTTATGTAAAAGCTTCTCTGGCCTTGTCTTGCTTTGCTATTCAAAAGCCCCTTCACAGTTTCATCACTTTTGGACGACATTCATGGCTGCACAAGCCAAATCAGGAGATGAAAAGGAGTAGCTTGGACCTGAAAGCATAGAGGATTTTGTATAAATTGCCCAGTACTTGCAGGAGAGCAAAATGAAAGGACTACTTCAAGAAGGAAATGTCTCCACCTAAGAGACACTGAACTTGAATAAAAATATTCATGTGCTCCAAGACAGGTTGCCAGAAGGAGTTAAAGCATTTAGGGCATCACAGAGGATGCTGAGCAGGCTCCAGCAGCTACACAGGAGAGCTAAGGGACTCCCACAGCTTCTGCCCTTCAGTCACATGAAGCTTTGGGCGTTTTCCTGGAGAGGATCCCCTACAGGAGAGGGGGGAGCTACCAGGAGAACAACCTGGAGTCAGCCCTGCCCACAGCCAACCTGTGAGCTCCATGCAGCCGTGAACTCCTCGACTCCCACCTCCCTCCTCCGAAGTACAAGGATGCCATCTCGTGGTGCTGCTGGATGCTGCTCCCAGACCAGGGCTGCGATTCAGGAAGCCTTTCTGGGGCTTGGGCTCCCAGAACATTAAATCATTAAATGCAGTGACTGAGATGCTCGTGGGTGCTACAGGGTCTGAGCAGCACGGCAGAAACGAAGAGCTCAAAAGCTGGACTGACACAGGGTGAGATTTTATAGAATCCCAGAGTGGTTTGGGCTGGAAAGGGAGCTTAAAGCTTTAGTCTCATTTCTTGCCCAGGTGAGCCCCCCCATCTCTCCCAGCCTGTCCTCAAACCTCTTCATTGGTTTGTTCACATCTCATGTGTCCTAAAAAGCACAATGCAGGGTATAAAACTTTCCATCCCTCACTGATAATTGACAGCAATTCTCAGGTCACCCTGAGTTTGAAGTCCTCCCTGCTGTGCATCAACAGAAAATACTTGGCAATCTTCAGGAGCAGCAGGTGCCTTGCTGTGTAGGGAATAAGAACAGGGAATTAAGATGTGATTCCAGCCAACACTCCAATGGGATGGACAAGGAGACCTATATGCAGTGCTTGAACAAAGTATGCTCTGAAATATGCACAGTGGCCTTGAGAGTCCACATGAAACCACTGAGGGCACATGAACTGATTCCCAAAGCTGGAAGTGGGGAAGACACAACCTAAGGAAAGTACATTTAACCTTTGAGAAGTCTGAAGTATTGCAACAGAGCAAAGCACTTTTTGTTCCAGTACAGTCACACAGCAGCTTACAACAAAGTAATACAAAGCTAAAACGTGCATATAAAAAATTATGTGAAATACATGGATTTGTTTAAGGGTGATTTGAAACTTTTGTTCTCATTTCCCACTCAAGTGCCTCTTATGTCTGCTACTTTGCATAAAACAAACCAAATTCATTTACACAGCAGGCTCTGATTTTCCTCATTTATTTTGACTGTCCCAAGCAACCTGCACTGGTGTTAAGTATCAGCCAATTAGAGGAGGCAGATGAGCTCAGCCACATGTGACTCCTCACAAGCATCAGTAAAAATCACCAGAAACAGCAACAGCAGCTATTTTCTTCTTCTCACACCTCCACTGTCCCCACTCCAAGCAAGGACATAAGGAAAAAAAACCCCCAACAAATTAAATAAAACTTTTGAACTTCCACAGACATCTTACATCCCTCCAGAACTCTCCACCCTGGGAAATATTCAATATTCAATTGTTTATAGGCCTGAGCAAGCTGGTCTACGTGGATATAAAATAATTCAGGGATTATTTTATATCATTCACTCTCATTCACCCATTCTCCTGCCATGCCTGGAAAGAGATAATCTCTTTTCACTCCCATGACCAGCCTAACCAACAAGAGACACAGAAGGAATTATCCTTTGTTACCTATTTTCAGGGCTTGAAAAGACAAGCCTGTGTCCCTTGTAGCTTATCTCCTGCCATTAGAATAAAATCCATTTGCCCATCCCTGCTTTTGAGGAGCTCCCATTGGTACTCAACAGGGCCTCATGAATATCCTTAATATTTCCACTTACCTTTCCTTTTTTTCCCAGGTTTTCAAACTGAATGTCCCCGAAGGCATCAGTAGGAAACTCCTTGGTGTGCTTCTTGTAGTTCCATTTTTCAGTGGTGTTAACCTGGGTGCCCTCTATGTGCTGATTTTCAGGGTATCCACATTTACATAAGTTACCCCTGAAAGAAGAGGGAATAGACATCCCTGAGGAATCCTGAGCACAGAAAAGCAAGCTCTGCCAGCAAGAAAAGCAGCAGGTGGAGCTACAGAGCCAGTTGTGTGTGGGACTCAACTGGGATTTACCACCTGACAGAGCAGAGCAGCACCTCATCCTGCTCCTTTTTTTCCCAGGTTTTCAAACTGAATGTCCCCGAAGGCATCAGTAGGAAACTCCTTGGTGTGCTTCTTGTAGTTCCATTTTTCAGTGGTGTTAACCTGGGTGCCCTCTATGTGCTGATTTTCAGGGTATCCACATTTACATAAGTTACCCCTGAAAGAAGAGGGAATAAGGCACAAGACCCCTGAGGAATCCTGAGCACAGAAAAGCAAGCTCTGCCAGCAAGAAAAGCAGCAGGTGGAGCTACAGAGCCAGTTGTGTGTGGGACTCAACTGGGATTTACCACCTGACAGAGCAGAGCAGCACCTCATCCTGCTTCCTCCCCCAAAATCTGCTTCTGCCAGCACTGGGAAGTGGAACACAGCTCGGGAACCAGGCTGTGCTGAGGGGTTTCTTCCCCTTTTTGTGCTCTTAAAGACACAGGATGAGTTCACTGCATCTCCTCTCCCAGGTGACAGGACAAGAGGAAAAGGCCTCAAGTTGTGCCAGGGCAGGTTCAGATTGGATATCAGGGGGAAAAACTTGCATGGAAAGGGCTGTCAGGCATTGGTACAGGCTGCCCAGGGTTGTGGTGGAGCCACCATCCCTACAAGTATTCCAAAATCACGTGGATGTGGCACTTGAGGACGTGGCTTGGTGGTGGTGCTGGGCTGACTTGATTTTAAAGGTCCTCTCCACAGCCCACATTCCTGCTTCCTCAGAGGACACAGAGAAAGGTTTCTCCTTTAGAAAGGTTTCTTTTTACTCTGCTGTACCTTGCAAATGAAACCAGCTCACCTTAAAAATATCTAGACAAAAATAACCCAGCAAGTTCTGCAGTCCTCTCCCAGAGGGCTTGCAGGAAGAGAGGCTGATAAGAACCAGCTCCTCCATCCATTGTTGGTGCCTTGCCAGGCATCCCATTTTTGGTGGCAGAGGAGGACCCTGAGTGAGACTTTCTGAAATGAGACTAATTTCCCTCCCTCTCTGAGGCATTTTTCCTCCCAGCTTCAGAGAAGAGTGGGGTGAGAGACCATTCAGAGCTCAATATTAGGATTTCTGCAGCTATATTAGTTTGATCACTTTTCTCCTGAGACCAAAAAAAACCACCCCAAAACCAAAAAGCAACATTATGGTCCTCAAACTAGCACTGCACTGGTACCTGTGCCTGAAAATGGAGCCAGTTTAATGCCCTGTCTTAAGAGAGCATCAGCCTGAGCAAAATCTAGTGCCTGTGTAATATTTCTGCATGAAATTTGTGATTTGGGTTTAAAAGGAAAATGTAAATTATGCAATCTTCTGATGCATACACCTTGTCAGACACCAGTACCAGTGCTGCAGCCTTCAAGCATCCTATTGCCCCAGTTATGCTTCAAATGGGGAATTTTATATTAAACCCTGTGACAGAGCTGCTGGAAGATGAGATCCCTAGTTTTGCATCAAGTTACTTGTGGAGTAACTCAGACAAGGGGACTGAGGTGAGACTGAACTGCCAGATCCAGGCTCTGAACAAAAAACCCCAAAACTTTTCTCCCTGCCTTTGCAGACAGAAATACCCTCATCTACCAGCCCCATCTTGAAAAACAAGATAAAAGTATCTCCTTACATGGACTTGGTGTCTTTTGTAAAAAAGACACATTCTCTCTTCTTGAAGTTTTCTTGGATGAAGTTGGCCAAATCCTGGAAAATAATTTTTAGAAGTTTATTTCTGATAACTCACGAAACAGAAATTACCTCAGCAACAGCACAGTCAGTGTGAACACAAAGATACTGCTTAAAACATTATGGCAAACATTCTTCCATAGTAAAAAATATGAAGATAAAAAAGGGAAGATAGTAACGTTCTTTAGGGCAGGGGCTGTTTTAGTTCAACACACAAAGACCCCAGCAGGAGTCCAGAACAACTTCAAGTTCTCCTTTATGGGAGCTCAGTGGAATGCGAAGTCTCTCCAGCTTGTTTAACCATTAACTCTGCTATTAACCTTGAAACTCCCCGGAGAAGCTTTCACGCTCGGGGGATGCAAATTCATCCCTAAGCTGCCTCTGCCAGCTAAGAAAGCAAAGAGAAATTCTCACTTGCTGATGACGTGTTGGGTTTGGGGTTTTTTTGGTTTTTTTGTTTGTGGTTTTTTTGTTTGTTTGTTTGGGTTTTTTTGTATGTTTTTTTTTTTGTTGTTGTTGTTTTTTTTTTGTTTTGTTTTGTTTTGTTTTGCTTTGTTTGTTTGTTTGCTTTTAAGTACAGCTTAGATTTGCAGGGCTGGGACACAAAGGGAAGACAGGCAGCCACAGTTCAGTTTACCCGTTTGACACAACACTTGTGGTTAAACAGCAGGTAGAGGTTATTCCAAGCAGAAAAAACATTACAAACATTATATCCAAAACAAGGAAAATGGAAGGGAATGCATTCAACCAGTAAAAGTCACAACCTGCAAGACCAAAAAAATAAAAGGAGGGGGGGAAGCACTTGCTGAAGTCCTAAGAATCAGCCATTAAGGCCTTCTGCAAACCCATCAGGAGCAGGGAATCTGCCACAAAATTGCTGGAATCAGCAATCTTTCAGGCATGAAAGGATGTTTAACATAACCATATGCTGGCTGCCTTGGCCAGGAAGCTGCGAGAAGAGCTTGGGGAGGTTCTTTACACAGACAAATTTGTCTCTTGCTGCAACGTGGGAAAGGGTTTAAAACCAGAAGTGATGAAGAAAGCACAATAAAGAGCTACGGGGCTCTAAAGGAAGGCAATACACCCTTGGGGTTTCACCCTGTCAGCTGCTGCTCGAAGGTCACTGTTAGGAAAGTGTCTCCATGAAGGGGAAAAGGACAAATCCATCATCACCCTGCTCCTGGCCTGACTGAATTCATCACCACCATGGACCCCAGTGTGCACCAGGTACTCACAGCATCACTGCAGGCCATGTCGATGCTGCGAGACATGCTGGAATAGAGCAGCCTGGAACTCTCAAAATTGCCATTTCTTCGGTGCCTCATGCTGCCCATGGAAACCTGGAAAGGCATGGGAGAGGGGGAGATGGAGGAGAGCCAGACAACAGCAAGGGCACTTTGTGCCCTAGCAAGGCAAGGAAGAGGTTATTTGAATCCAGCATAAAGAATCAGGAAGGAGATTATTCTTAAAGTGTGAAGCAAAAATACAGAAAAAATATTTTCTATTATTTCATACCACAAAGAGACTTTCTTTTATCTTTCCCCTCTCCAAAAGAACTCCAAGTCAACATCTTTTGAGAAAGGAACATACCTTAAGTGCCATCCCATTCAGTTCATTCCCATATTTTAACTCTTTTGTCTCTGATAAATAAGCTCAGGCTTATATATATATATATATGAACAGTCCTTAATTTGCAAATTAAAGGGGATATTAAGAAGAAACACTTCAGGCACAGAGGAAAAAGTGCAGTGTTAAAGCAGTTTGCCCAGCAGGACCCCAGGAGATTAGAGGAGCAGCACCCACCACTGACCCCACTCCTGGAACACGAACAGTCAACACATGCAAACCGAAGAGCAAGTGGATTTAAAGGATATTGGATCCAAAATTTGGGAAGTGACCTGTAGAAGCAAACACATTTCAATTGCCCTCCAAAGCAGATCCCTGTGTTGAAGTCACTGTCTTTGAAGGAGCATCACTGAACTTGCAGCAAAGCACAGAAAACAAAATCATATTTATTCTAATACAAATATTTAAATTCCCTTCACGCTACTCTGTGAATAATATTGGAAAAGGCCTTTTCCTGAAAGAAAAGCTGTCAGCCAGTGAACATGGGGAGCTCAGAGCCTACTTGTGCTTCCACCACTGTTTTCTCTCCTGCCTTTTCCCTGCCTGTGTGCTCTGGGTTTGCCTCTGGGGTAACACTGCCACTGCATGGCACACAGAGCACCCCTCCCAGGCACAGCATCACTGAAGCATCACCCTGTAAATACAGAACTCCTGAGAGCCAGGAACCAGCAAGTGTGAAAATTTCCTTGGGGCACTCAGCACAGTAGGAATGGCACAGGCAGTGGGAAGCTGCAGCTTCAGTAAACAGAATTGATGGAATGTGATGTGAGCAAGCCCCCAGAGCAGTAAAAAACTACGGCTTTCTACAAAGACACATATATTTATGTGTTAGAGTTATTTTAAAAATCCTTTGAAAAACATTTAGTGTTGAGGGGGAGCATGATTGACTCAGTGTTGTTTACTGTGCATGGCAGAAGCCCTCAGCTACTTCCCCCAAATTCTGCAGCATGCCCAGGGATCTGTGCCACTCTATCACTAATAAGTGATGGGAGAGAACAGAAAAAAAAGCCCTCTTCCTCCTTCCCATCTCCTGCAGAGAATAGGAATTATTTCAACCCAAGAAAAGCAAAAAAAGGGCTGGAAAGTGAATGGCTGGAAGGCTGGGCCCAGAAAGGAGGGAACAGAATTAAATCCAGCTGGTGGTCAGTGGGGTTCCCCAGGGCTCAGTACTGGGCCCAGCTCTGTTTAGTATTTTTGTTTTTATCAAGGATGTAGATGAGGGGATGGAAGGCACCCTCAGGAAGTTGCAGACCCAGAGTTGGTGGATGTGGATCTGCTGGAGGGCAGGAAGGCTCTGCAGAGGCATCCATGGGCCGAGGGTCGGCAAGGCCAAGGGCCAGCTCCTGCCCTTGGGTCACAACAAGCCCATGGGACACTGCAGGCTCAGGGAGGAGCAGCTGGGAAGCTGGAAAAGGCCCTGGCAGTGCTGGTGACAGGGCTGAACACGAGGCTGATGGTGTGACACAGCCCAGGACAGGGATTGTCCCCGGGCTGGCCCTGCTGAGGCCCCTCCAGGGCCGTGTCCAGCCCTGGGCACTCACAGCCAGAGGGACACTGAGGGGCTGGGGAATGTCCAGGGAAGGGAATGGAGCCCCAGGAGAGGCTGAGGGAGCTGGGAAGGGGCTCAGCCTGGAGAAAAGGAGGCTCAGGGGGGACAGCTCCTGACAGGAGGGGACAGCCGGGGGGTCGGGCTGTGCTCCAGGGAACAGGGACAGGAGCAGAGGGAACAGCCTCAGGATGGGCAAGGGGAGGTTTAGATTGGATACTGGGATGAATTTAATCCCATGAAGGGTTGGCAGGCACCAGAATGAAGGGGCTGCCCAAGGCAGTGGTGGAGTCACCTTCCACAGAGCCACACCATGGCTATTTGGGATTCTCAGCCCAGAGGAACCACAACTACTGTTAAAAATAGGTTAGAAACTGTTGCAGAATAGTTGATAATTGTTAAGCAAGTACTGTTAGTTTGGTTGTTTTATTGTAAAAGGAGTTAAATGGGCATTTATAAGAAATATGGTAGTACTCAATGTACTGTATTACACACAAGTAAAGGGCACCACTCCCCCCAGGTGAAACGAGCCAGCCTGGACAGAACTGTAATCAAGCGCCTTAAACATTGAAGGATCCAAAAAGAAACCAATCCAAAGGGACAAAAAACAGGATAAAAAGGGGCATCTGATCCAGGGAAGCTGTGCCATTCCACCTGGAACATCGGGGACAACGCTGCTGAAGAAAACCTGGTGCTGCAGCATCCTTGATGGGAACGCTTCTGCTCAGCCTGCGGGCCTCCGTTCTTTAGGCCTTTTCTTTTTATTATAATAAATGCTGAAATCACTTTTAGGTATGGGAGTCTGGTCCCATTTTTAACAGCTACCACCCCTTTTGCTCTGAACCCCTTTGTTGTGTGATCTCTCCATCCGTGATCTGAAAGTGACCGAGGAGGAAAACCCGACTGACAGAGAATAAGGGACCCAAACCTGACCCAAAGCTGGTCAGGAACAGTAATCGATAACGTGGGAATGTTTATTCCAAAAATGTTATCTCTGACGGGGCAGGCTAGTCAAATAGGATAGTAAGGAAAAGAGGGAAGCTGTTCACAAAATACAGAGCGGCTCAGAGCTGGCACACATCATAGAGACATGAAAAAACACCTTGACAGTCACAGGCAGACAGAAACTCCATGAATCTGCAACTTGGAAGCTGATAAGGATGGAAATCTGAGGTTTAAGGACACAGGCAACTCTGCACTGGGAGATGTATTTCCTAATAACCCAGAGAGCAATTCTTAATATTTCATATGATTAATGTTCAGTGTAAAGATGTTTTTAAAGCTGTAATTCGAGATAAAAGCCCCACGGAGGGAAATTATATTTAGATCTGGATCTACGCAACTTATTTATTGACAGTTTTACTTTCATTGTTGATTTGTTTAATAAAATTTAACACCAGAAAAGTGACTATGGACATAACTGCACAGAGAGGAGATTAAAAGGAAACAAGGGCATTAAATTATTAATTCCAAACACTACAGGATTTCAAGTTTGCCTCGCTGCTTTCGTAAATAATTTATGAGAACGAACAAACAAACTGAAGAAAGTTAGCAAGAGTGCAAAGAGCCCCCTGAAAACCTGGTATTTAATTTTAAATTCTGAAAAACCTTACTGATAGCACAGTGTTTAGCTGATACCAGTGAGCGATGCTCATTAACTCTGTGAGTGTCGGAGATAACACAGCAATTATAGATATTTTAAAAGATGCCACACAGCTGCAGTCCACGGAACAGGCAAACTATTCTTTTGGTAAGACATTTCCAACCCATTAAATTAAATATGTAAGATATTCAATGCATTGAAGTATAACTTTCTCAAAACAACATATATTGAGAATAATAACCATTGGATAAACTCCACAATAATCCTCTAAATTGTAAGACTATAACTTCCACCGCAATTCAAGGAGCATATCCAAGGAAATCTTCAGCCTGAGATGACTTTAAGAAAAAGAGAAAAAAAATTTAAAATATCTAGTTCTAAAAAGACAACTTAAGAGGCTTTTAGAAGCTTGCCTGCAATTGAAAAAGCAAGACCAGCTCCATTCTCAGGAAGCTGCCAGATACATGTAATCACTATTTGCACTAACAATTCTCAAAACTGGCTTTAGGTGAAACCTCTCCAGCAGCAGAGGATGCTGCCGAACTTCAGCTGCACCTGCTTGCACAACTTCAGCAAATTCAAAATATATTCACTTAAGGACAGAAAACCCAACACTTAACCAGTAGCACAGACTTACCAAAGTCTCCAGAACGTGCCCCAGGACTCCTTCTGCAGTCATAACTCCAAGAGGAAGGCTCTGAAATACCCGAGCGGGCAAAGCCCCACCTTTATCTGTGTCATGCCTTCCTTTTAAGGGAGGGAGGGATCGTGGCCAGGAGAGAGAAACAGCAGAGTTATTCACCAGCTCCTAATGAAGGCTTAATTGCAGCAGGGTGCAGGAATGGCAGCTCAGGTTGTTTGTGACAGAGATGTTTGCTGTCCCACCTGCTGCTGCCCACGGGCTGCAGGAACAGATAACACCACAGCTCCTTTGTGGCACCAGCAGCACCAGTAAAAAGCCAGGAGTAAGGGAAAACGCTTGTGGGAATAAATAATTAGATTTTAATGTAGCAGATGATAATGAAGCAGCTGGAAAATCAACACCTATTAATCTAATTTACTACAAGGTTGTTGAAGCACTGTTGAGTGCAATAGAGGATTTTAGAAGTGTTTTTGCTCAACAAAAATCAGACTCAGTTACTTAATTTTTTGTTTGACATTCAGCATGGAGGAATCTGGTTTTCTCCTGCCTTTGACTTAAAGCTTTTCACTCAGGTAAAAGCAATTTCTATTGCTGTAATATTCAGTGACTCCATGCAGAGATGAATTGCTCCCAGGCCACCTTTCTTGCAGAAAGCACTGCTATCCCATTTGCTGCTGGAGAACCTTCTACTGCCTTTTAATCACCCAGTTTGGACCAGTTTAGGCCAGGTTGGATGGGGCTTGGAGCAACCTGGTCTAGTGGAAGGGTTCCTGCCCATGGAAAGGGGAAGGGGGAGGAAATTTGAGCCTTGAGGTCCCTTCAAACCTAAATAATTTCAGGATTTTAAGTCTCAGAGTCATCTTTCCATCTGTGATGGAAGGTAGGTTTATTTGTCTTATATCTCACATTACCTTGGCATACACGCATCTGCATTTTCATTTAGGGGCTTCACCCCAAATGGCAGCATCTGACAGCTCCCTAAAATGTGTGTGTTGAAAAAGAACACATCCAGTGATCCACTGCTCCTAAGGAACATAAAGAAAACAGATTTCAAGGATTTGCAGATGAATCTGAGAAGGAGCTAAATAGCTCCTATGCATTTTCTGGCACCCTGTTTCCCTAAAGCAGAGTTTTCGTGGACAGCAGCACCATGGTCATGCAGCAACATTCCTGAAGTACTGAACACAAATCTGTGGTTCATACCTGCAGATAGTCCCTCAATCACTGCCCTGTGAAACCTGCCTGGCTGGCAACTCTCAAGAAAAATAACTACTCAGTACATAAATGGAATTACGTACTCAGTGCATAACTACTCAGTACATAAATATTTTAAAATAAAATGTTTAAATCCTTTAAAAATGTTAGTGCACAATTGAGAACAAACCTTTCTGCCTGGTCCTCTTAGGTAGAGCAAACCTGGAAAAGAGACAGATTTTTTTGGGGCCACTTTACTGCTCTTGAGTAAGAACATAAGTCAAAAATGCTCTCTGAAAGTTTTTAGAGTAAAAATAATCAATATTTCCCAAAGACAAGAGTACCTCTGTGGGCAATAATTCACACTTTCCAGCATTCCTACTTTCTTGTTTTGAGAATACACATAGAGGAATTCCAAATCTACAGGAATATGTTAATATTTACTGTATTCCAGCAAAATCAGGGCTGACTCCAGCAGAGATTACAGTGGGAACTTGCCAAACTGCACAGTACGACCTGTCTCTTCCAATTCACAGAAGTTATCTAACTGTGGGTTTGGACCAGACAGAGCTATTTGTGAACAACCAAAAGGTGTTGTTATGGATCCTGGCCAAAGAGCTCTGTGTCTTTCTGGTGAACAAGCAGAAGCTTACATCCTCAGGATCAGAATCCTTGTTCTCTATGCAGGAATCAAAATGCAGCGAGCACTTGTATTACTAAGGAGTGGGAATTCACATAGATACAAAATATTTTCCATTCATTGCATTGAGAGCAGTGAAGAGACTATGAAGAAAAACCTGAAGAAAAACCCTTCTTCTGCTTCTGAATAAGCCTTGTGATTGTTTAAAATGAAGTATAAAGCCAGAGAGCAGCTTTAAGGAAAATGGTGCCTGAAGAGCTACAGGGATTTGAGCCCTGCAGCCCCCGCTGTGCACAAAAATAGGTACAATGGGATTTAATTCAGTGGCTGGCAGGAAATCACTTTCCCAGAACCCATGAAAGCTTGAGAGGGGCTTTTTATGGGTGAAGGCAGAATTGACAATGTATCTGTGAAATCAAGGGACACCACAGAATCCCAGAATGGGATTGAAAGGGACCTAAGAGCCCATCCCATTCCACCCCTGGCATGGGCAGGGACACCTTCCACTGTCCCAGGCTGCTCCAAGCCCCCTGGCCCTGGACACTTCCAGGGATCCAGGGGCAGCCACAGCTGCTCTGGGCACCCTGGGCCAGGGCCTCAGCACCCTCACAGGGAAGAATTTCTTGCAATCATCTCATCTAAATCTCTCTTCTCTCATTTTAAAACCAGTTCCCCGTGTTCTATCACTATACCCCTGTGTAATATATGTGAACTCTCCTGTAGAGTTCATTTTGGGGATGGGAGATGGGGGGGGTTGTGTGTCTTTTTAAAATTAATTCAGTCTCAGTTCACCACACCAAGCAACATTTTTAATGCCAAGGAGACCATCATTGTCTGACAGCACTGAGATCACCATTACTGGCCATGAAATCCCTTTTTAGGAGCAATGGATTTTGGCTAAGCTTTGGGCACATGCAACAGCCTGGGATAGTGGAAGGTGTCCCTGCCCATGGCAGACGGAGGAAGATGGGCTTTGAGGTCCCTTCCAACCCACACCATTCTGGGATTCTATAATTGTTATCCCACTGCTGCAAGGCAATGTCTTACTGGAGGTTTTTATGTGGGGTTTCAAAGCTTAGGCTCCACAGAATCCAATAGTTAAAAGCATGATGGATCAAAAAGGCAAAAAAACTAATACTTACTCTGTGGAGTGCTAATCATGAACATTCCCTCATCTCAGCTCTCCCCATGGATTGCCAGAGAGAACAAAATGTCAAACACTGTCGTAGAACAGCCAGGGTACTTGCTAATTACAGCAGCTCAAACAAAGCGTTACATGGAGATTCACAAAGAACATTTCTATCCCCAAAATCCCTCTGGATTTCTCTTGCTTTGGCTGCAAGCTGTTAACACTGCTCCTGTTTCTGAGCAGGAAACTGGCACTGACGCAGCTGCACACAGAATTTCATCTGCTGTGCATGACCTGCCTTATGCACCCCTTTATTGCTCGTACAAAAATCCACTTCTCCCCTTCCTATCCAAGCTGCAAAGCCCACCTTGAACAGGGATAATAGCTGGTGTGTGGCTCCTCACTCTCTTCATGTTGGGATTTTGGATTCATAACCTAAAGGGGAGCTGTAAGATAACATTTGAGCACTCCTCATCCTCAGAAGCATCTGGAGCATAACGAGCATGAGCACAACAAACCTGAGGAGAAATACTGATAATTATCTGCCATAATAATACAGGCAATTTGTTGTCCTAATTTTGGGTTATATGGAGGCACAGTAAAATGAGGAGCCACAGAAGGTCTTCTTCAGTGCAAGAAAGGTCAATGAAACTACTCAAACTAGACCAGAGTCCTACCCAAAGCAGAGGTGGGATAAGTCCTGTTACACACAAATTTGTCAACAAAAGCACATGTGGAAGAGGTTTTACAGTGACTTCTGTGAGCCAGAGAGAAGTTTGAGAAGAGGATCCACGTTTACACCTGAAAGAATTTCCTACCAAGGTCGCTGACTTAGAAACCAAGAAAGAAAGAAGGATAAATAAATAAGAGAATAAATAAGAAAAGCCTGCAACTGCTTATTCCAATAAGCACTTTGTTTGTCTCTTCTAACCAATGAGTAACTCTTCAAACTTATGAGCTTTATAAGAATGTATAAAAAGCATGCATACTAAAATAAAAGAGGGACTTGAAGCCTTCTGAAAATGGAGTGTGTTGTTTTGTATTGTCTCCGTTTCAACTATGACTGTCTCAGCTACAACAAGCACAGACATCGCAACTTCTTTGGGATTTGGGTCTTTAAAAATCTTGGAGAAGCCTAAAGAGCACTTTTCTGTGGTGGCAGCTGCTCAGGTTCTGTGTGCCGGCAACACTTTCTGGTTCCTCCTTTCTTCTGCATCCAGGAAGGCAGGTGCACTGCTGGGCACAAACCAAGTTTCAAAGATCCCATTGTGGAATGGCATATTTCCATCTGGCTGCTCAAGTCACAGGGATTTTTAATGTAATATTAATTACTGAAAGCAGTTTTGAGCCATTTACCTTAGGGTATAACAGAACATTCCATCAAGCCTGCAATGACACACTAAAGGACACACCAAAGAGAAAAGAGAACACAAGCTGGTGCAAAATGGCAATATTTTGGTAATTAGTGATGGTGTGGAACTGTTCAAAAAGGGATTTTTAATGGAATTTAAATCTATTAGAAGCACTTCTGACTAGTCTGAGTGTCAAACTAGTCTCGCTGAAAGACAAAAGTCTCCTGGAATATTTAAGTGTGACCCTGCAGAGATAAAGACCTAATGCTGTGGAACCTTGAAAATGGGGATACAACAAAGCAGAGAGCTGTGGTCCTGCCCTCCCTCATCACCCATCCTGCTGTCCACAAGCATTTAAAACCCTTTTTCACAATTTACATCCCTAAATGCAGACACTTGTATTTCCTTTCAGTGTGAGAGTGCATTGCATTTGAAGAACAATGAAATCATTCCGATGTGCATGTCAGCCCAGAAAGCTCTAAAAGTGCATTTTGGTGTGAAATATTAATAGGTAGGAACAGAACACTGGCAGATTCTTTCTGTAAAAGCCCTAAAAATAAGAAGAAAAAATAAATCCACCAGAAAGAATTATGTAATTTTCAGCTTATCAGTGTTGAGTGACTAGAAATTGTGTACCTCGGGCTTTTATGCACTTTATTTGATGGAAATGTTCTGAGAAAGTGTTCATCAAGCTTTAAAAATGAGGAGAGGTGAGGAGAGGAGATGAATGCTTGAGATGAGCTAAAAAAGCACCCAAAACCCAAAGAAAAAGCAATAAGGAGGCTCTAATCAACACAGTGGTCAACTGGAGACTCACTTCCACCAGTTTCAATGCAGCAGGCTCACATCTTAGCTTCAGCCCCATGGATTTCTTAGAATTTAGCCAGGATCAAAATAAAAATGTGCATTAATCCAGAATATTCCAATTGATGACAATCACAGGGAAATCTCAACAACAAAAACTGTCAAAACTAAAAAAGCTTCAAATTAACAGCAATAAATAAATTAAATAATTTTCACTTTTGCATCAAAACTTCATGAAAACCACCTTCCTGAAAAGGAAGGACACATTTCAACAATCAAGTATACTTGAATATGGCTAGAATATTTAAGGAAAATACCAAGTTCATTAATTTTTCAAGGCTCATGATAATATTGTTGCAAGTTTCAGAGTGTTATCCTTAGTAATAAGTGCTGTCACTCACTGTTGTAAAGTTCAGAATTCAACCAAACTATATAAACTTTCTGTTTTAAGAGTTTATGCATAATTTCTTGTGCCTGTTTTGCATGCACTGAGATCATACACAGAAATCAAAGCCATACAGCACAAAGACAAGTGGTAACACCAAAGAAAAAGCTCTCAAATGTTCATTTAATCCACAGAAACTCCTCCAGTCAAGAAGTACATCTATTTCCACAGAGCCATGTGACTAAAACACGCTGTCAAATTCATCTAATATTCAGTGAAAATTAACATATGCTTGGGACTATTTCAGTCTCCATGCTCTGGGGGCTGGGTGTAACATGCAAACCTTGCACATCCATTCCAGTCTCACACCACTGTGGATAATGGTGTGTGTCAGCAGCAGGCAGTAGAGTGTCCCACCCCAAAAAGCTACACTTAATCAGATATCCAAAGATACTTTGGGTAAAATGCCTTTAGTCCATGGAAATCAGATTTTTCAGAGTAAGTGGGAAGACACCTCTAGAGGTCTAAATAAGTCAGAACTAAACTACATGTGACTCAAGAGCTCAAGGAACAGAAATCCCACAGTCTCTCCAGTCTTTTCTAGTGCCTGAACATCCTCAGGAGGATTTTTTTTCTACTACAACATCTCAGAATTGTTTAGGTTGGAAGGGACCTTAAAGTCAATCTCATTCCAAGCCCCTGCCCTGAGCAGGGACACCTTCCACTATTGTGTTTCTTTCTTCTTTTTCTGCCTGGGTCAGGGTCGGGATTGAAAGTGCTTGAGACAGTGTTTTGTCCAAAGATACTTTGGGTAAAATGCCTTTAGTCCATGGAAATCAGAGTTTTCAGAGTAAGTGGGAAGACACCTCTAGAGGTCTAAATAAGTCAGAACTAAACTACATGTGACTCAAGAGCTCAAGGAACAGAAATCCCACAGTCTCTCCAGTCTTTTCTAGTGCCTGAACATCCTCAGGGGGGTTTTTTTTCTACTACAAGAACATCTCAGAATTGTTTAGGTTGGAAGGGACCTTAAAGTCAATCTCATTCCAAGCCCCTGCCCTGAGCAGGGACACCTTCCACTACTGTGTTTCTTTCTTCTTTTTCTGCCTGGGTCAGGGTCGGGATTGAAAGCACTCAAAACAGTGTTTTGTGTTTGGACTCAGATGTTTATTAATTCTTATCTATATAACAGTCTTACAAGTTGTGAGTTCTACAGCATTTCACTAACAAGCTACAAAATGGCCCAGCATCTATAGCTACAAGGTCTTTTAAGGAAAAACTAACCAGTCAAGAAATGACACCTAAATTCTTTTCACTTTTAACCCAATAACCAACCACCCGTGCCCTGCAGTGGGGACTTTTTTATCCAATGGCACAAAACCACCCAAACGCATGGAGAAGAAGATGAAGAAGAAGCACCAGCCTCCACCCTAAAACCTCCATCTTGCTTTATCTATATAACTATATTCTAAAACCTTAAACTCTAAGTTTCCCACCCTGTGGTGTCACACACTTCTATTCAAACTCCACACCCACAATCCCAGTTCTGTCATTCAATTTTGGAAGCCTTCTCCACGACCTCAGGTCAAATGCAGTTTTCTCTTGAGGGTCTGTGCCTTTCAAGACAGAAAGTCTAAAATTCTCAGCATCCAGGGTTCCAGCATTCCACTATCCCCTGTTGCTCTCCTACTCATTCCTTTGTTCCAGCTTGTGTCCAGTGCCCCATTCCTGCACACCTTGGACACACCTGGATCCATTTTCTCTCCACATTCTCACATCAGGGAGTTAGAGA
Source organism: Passer montanus (assembly GCF_014805655.1). Taxonomy (NCBI): domain Eukaryota; kingdom Metazoa; phylum Chordata; class Aves; order Passeriformes; family Passeridae; genus Passer; species Passer montanus. The sequence goes on along the minus strand of NW_024363716.1, from coordinate 1,010,806 downwards.
TACAATGAAGATCCCACAGCACGTTTCCATCTCAAGCTCTCCTTGGGCATTGGGGCTAGAACTAGATGATATTTAAGGTACTTTCCAACCAGGAAGATTCCAGGACATTTTATTCACCCAGGACAGGATTTATCTGCAAGGGGACCAAAAACATGCAGTCAGGCATTAACAAACCTCTAGCCAAACTATGGAAAAACCCTTCAGCTTTCAGGAATATGCTGGCTGTTCCCAATCCCTGACCAGGCTGAGAGATAACCTGTACAAGTCCTGTTGGTTTCTGTTTTCCTGCTGCCACAGAAGAAAGAGGGACAGAAACAGTGAATCACCAATCCCATGGAGATAATATCAAGACAGTGCCAGGAGAAATGTTCAGCTGGTTGGAAATCAAGTGAGCTGTGACATTCACCCCAGATCACTCTGAACAAGTTGCTTTCTAAAAACAGCAAGGGAATGGGAGGCCAAGGACACCTTTGAGTTTTGAAATGAAAAAGCTGGATTCAGTTAAACTTGCTGAAATAGGAGGCAATGAAAAACAAAGTGTCAGAGAACTCAGAGATTAAAACAACACAAGAACCTTTGCCAAATTCACAGGCAAAAGGTAAAACAGCCACACTCCAGGTTTGAGGGAGGAAAAACCAGCTGAATTATCGATTTTGAGTGGTCTTCCCACAGAAGACCCCACTCCTTGAAGGCTCTAAAATGCTTTGCATTACTTAATAATTTGTTCTCAGCACAGCTACTGCTGGAAAATCAGTTTGAGAAAAGTAGGAGGATGGGAAGAAACTGCTTCCAAGAAATTTAGCTGGGGTCACAGTTGGCAAGAACTGGCTGTCCCCCCTCCACCCCAAAATGCGAATGTACAGGAAAAGTTTTGAGCTAAAGAGTCTTTAAAAAGGAAGCACTAAAGGTAACAGAGTTAGCAGCTCTGACAAGAATTTCAGCACACAGGGAGAGGCAAGGAGGAAGAGATAGAGTCAATGGAAAAAAATCCCCTAGAGGCTGAGGTCAGACTGATTAAGATGCTGTTTCAGTCAATATCCGCTGAAAACCATAGCTGAAAGCAAACAAACACTAAATATACTTTATCACAGTCTTACAAGGAAAAGACTCTCATGGAAAATGTATGAAGAAGCTTCCAAGTAATTATAGATTGGCAAAGTTGTATTTCTTCCCCTGACCATTATTTTAATTAATTATTAATCAGCTGCTGCTGTCAAGCCTATGTGCTTAAAAACTCCGAGCAGTGCGTTCTTTATAAGGGGTAGCATATCAACTTGATTTTATGTCCATCACACAGCATCAAAATGAAAGATAAGTGATTTAGAGTAAACCATGAATTTGATCCACTCACTCACACATTTCATTGCTTTCCCAAGCCCACAAGGAGCTTGGTGTCTGGGGAGGCTTTGACTGACTTTGAGGATACAAACAGCACAAGCCCAAGGTCAGGCACAAAGGGGACGTCCATGACTTGTCTGCAGTTCAACTTCTGGAGAGCTTCTGCTTCTGAGAGACCCCCCCAGATTTCACATGCAGCAGTGGAGGACACAGAGCATCATTTTGACCCAAACCAGAGTCTCCCTGGAGTCACAGCAGCTGCACAAAGGGCACCACAAAGGCCTGTCTCACTCTCCCTGCCTGAACAGCTACCATTGACTCATAAATGTCTCTAGAACCCTTTAGTCCTGCTTCCAGAATATCCATTTCTGTAAGGCTTGGACTTTTCCCACTGAAAGTCTCTCATGTTTTGATCCTCTGCTTGCATTTTTTTCCAGAATTCTTAGCACAAGAGCAATGCAAAGCATTCACTCATTCTTTGCCCAAAACATTTTGTTCTCAAGGTTAAAGACCACTCAAAATCCCAGGAGCAGAAGTTTCCTGCTAAGGACAGCAAGGATGTTGGAGTGTACTTTATTTATTGTGTGCTGTAGCTGTCCTGGCTGGCAGTGAGGCTGGAACAGCTCACTGGGTTCTGTGCTGACACCAGCCCTAGTCCCAGCTGGAAGCACAGCCTGGAAAAAGCAGTGGGAAAAAAGTATCAGCTGGAAAATGTGACCAAGATGGGGGCTGAAAAAAATGCAAATATCTTCATCCCCACAGTAGTCACATCAATTGATGAGGGCAGCTGAGAGGGTGACAATATTTACTTCAGCAAGGTTGTCTGACTGGGGACTCTGTCAGTTGAGAATTCCAAGGGGAAGAGGGAGAAACCACAAAGAAATGTAGTCACAGACCTGACAAACCCACCATGGAGACACTGACAAGGAAGAGACCCTGCCAGTCCTGCTGGTGGATGGGCTGCTCAGACACCTCAGGGCACATCCAGCAAGATCAGCATGAGGCAGGAATGGTAGGTGTCCCTAAACACCAGCTGCTGGGGCAGACTAATGGGTATGGGGAGCCTTGGAAAAGTTGGGGAGAGGAACAGGCTATAAATAAACCCTACAAAACATGAGCAAAGTTTTGCCAGGATTAACCACCCTATTTGCAATATCAAGGATTAAGGCCTTTAGGCTTGGCCTTGCTCTGCTTGAGGGCAGACTTTGCCTATAGATAAATAAGATTTAATGTTACCTTCCAGGATGTCAAACCCTACAGCAAGTTTGTGAACTCAAAATGTAGAAAAGGCAAGGCTGAAGCAGTCTGGGCTTTGTAAGGCAGACAGAAATTTTAAACAGATGTTTACTGGTTAAAAAAGTAAAGGTTTAGAACATCAAGTCCAACCATTAACCCAGCACCAAATGGTGTCTTCAAGCACCAAGACTGCATTGTTTTGAACACTTCTGGGGATGGTGACTCCACCACTTCCCTGGGCAACCTGTTCCACTGCCTGACCACCCTTTCAGGAAGAAATCTTTCCTAATATCCAACCTGAACCTTCGCTGGGGCAACCTGAGGGAATTTTCTTAGGTCCTGCCACTTGTTACCTGGGAAAGGAGAGATATTTACCATTTCTAGACTAATTTTAGACAACTATTTCTGAATCAGAGTAACGGTAACACAATGGGCCTTTCTTTACAACTGCAAATCTTTCAAAGATGGCCTGATTTTCCAAGGTTTCACCCTTGCTTCCCTGCAGACATCTGAAGACAAACCTCCTCTTTACTGTTTCACTGCACTAACCACCAAACACCCCAGGTTTGGGTTCTTCTCATCATCACTACACAAATTTTTCTCATCATCACTACACAAATTTTGCACATCCAGTTCTATGTTGTTTAGAGCTGGAGGACCTCAAAGAGATTGTGGAATCTTGAGTTTACAGCAAGAGCTGTGTGCTGTGAATTATTTTAAAGAAAATAATTGAGATTATAGGTTATTTGGGAAAGCCTAGATCTGGCAGCCATTGCAAACAGATCCTACAGCAAACAGAGCTTTACAGCCACTCTCTGCAAAATGCTATGACAAATTCATGACAAAACATCCTGATAAATTGCAGGAAGTCCTGCCCAGTCTCAGAAAGAGCCTCCAAAGGAGTGAAGAACCACCCAGCTGTTGCAGTGAATGTCTGTCACCTCTTGATGTGCTGCATTTATCCCCCTGCTTGCCAGTGATGCTGTGGGCTCCACAGGGAGTGGGGTAACTGTGCCAGTTCCTTGTTCCTCCCCGTTGGAGAGTGGAAGTAGATGTTGAGATGAAGTCAAACCTGAACCTGCCCCTGAACCAAAGTCTTCTACCAAAGTCTTGGAGACAGGAACAGCAGCAGCAAACCTCCAAAGGTTTGCAAGTCTGCAAGTTATTGGCACTGGGAATGTTTTTTGGTCTCAGGCTCTCACCAGGACACACACCCCACAAAGACATGGCCCTGAACTTGATGAATAACTGCAATCATTGATAATTAACAGGTCTTTAAGAGTCAGAAGGAGGAAGACTGTGAGTACACTGACAGAGGAGGACCAGAGACATTGCACCCAGAGCTGTGGAAGGAAATGAGAAGGGTATGGAATACTGCTAAAATACGAAAAGAATATTAAAGCCAGCTTCAATTACCTAGACTATAATTCCACATACCATCTGCTAGCAATTTTTTGCATCTCAAAAAGGAGTCTCAATCGAGTCAGCACCATTCAGCTTTTCACACACTGCAAGTGGCAGTATTAGAAAGATCCGTTCTGAGCCTCCCCACCATCCCCACCTCTCCAGCTTCTCCAGCCTCCCAGATGGCTGAAACCACAAAAGTAAAGAATGTCTTTGAAACCGCCGCTCCCTGATTTAGGAGGGAACACATTCTTGATCAAATGAAAAAAAAAAGAATGAAAACATTTATGATTTCCAGCTTCTCTGAAGCTGCAGAAAAAGGTTTTCACTCTGACAACTTGTATATAGCTGGCCTGGAATCTGCAGGCAGCAACATTTAAGCACTGCAAGTGGCAGTATTAGAAAGATCCGTTCTGAGCCTCCCCACCATCCCCACCTCTCCAGCTTCTCCAGCCTCCCAGATGGCTGAAACCACAAAAGTAAAGAAAAAAAACCGCCGCTCCCTGATTTAGGAGGGAACACATTCTTGATCAAATGAAAAAAAAAAAGAATGAAAACATTTATGATTTCCAGCTTCTCTGAAGCTGCAGAGAAAGGTTTTCACTCTGACAACTTGTATTAGCTGGCCTGGAATCTTCAGGCAGCAACATTTAAAAGTAATTTGAAACTGAAAGAGTACTTTTGGGGAAAGTGTCTCAAATGTCAGACAGATCTATTAAGACAGCTCTTGACAGACTAATCTTTAAGCCCTTCTTTTTCAGTGTGAGATTTGTATCGATTTTTAAAATAGCAATCCCATTACTACACATTAACAGCATGGATAAACATCTCTCCGAGTATTTAGGATTACAAGAGAGAATGTGAGGGCAGTAATTTTCCATCACACAGTAGGTGAGTTTAACGTGGTATCTGCAAATCAACTCCACCTCTAAAGCAAATTTTCGGCACCACAGGAACTCTGATGACCTTTTTTGTTACCCAAATCCACGCTGTACTCTGCCACTCTGCTCCCTTCCCGGCAGTCAGCTGAACATCTGAACATCCTGTTACTCACCTTACTGCCTGTTCTTAAAGCTCATCTCAATCCCTTCTGCCATGGCAGGGACACCTTCCACTGTCCCAGGGTGCTCCAAGCCCTGTCCAGCCTGGCCTTGGGCACTTCCAGGGATTCAGGGGCAGCCACTTCTCTGGGCACCCTGTGCCAGGGCCTCCCCACCCTCACAGGGAAGAATTTCTTCCCAATATCCCATTTAACCCTGCCCTGTGGCAGTGGGAAGCCATTCCCCCTGTCCTGTCACTCCAACCCCTTGTAAACAATCTCTCTCCATCTTTCCTGTAGGCTCCCTTCAGGACCTGGAAGGGTCAGTGATGTTACCATGGAGCCTTCTCTTCTCCAGGCTGAACAATCCCAATTCCCTCAGCCTTTCCTTTTGTTCCCACCAGTTGCCAGAGTTGTGTAACAACAACTTACCTGATTCACCCTGGATTCCAGGTAGATAACAAACTATTTCAAGATTTCTCTCAAAACCCAGTGTTTATGCCACTCATACACTTTTCCCTAAACACACACACATTTAAGGAGTTCATTTTCAAATGAGGTTTCACAACCATGGCTTGGATGATTTTAGAGCTCAGCTGCAGATTTACAGGTGCTCCTGGCTATCGGGACACTGGACAACAGAAGGATTGCTCAGAGGGGCACAGCAGTAAAGACTGGAGCCCAAGAATACTCAGCTGTGTAAAACCTGTGACAATATGGCTGAACCAGGGTCAGGTCAGGGGTCATAACTTTGGATGTGGAAGAATTAAGTTAGAGATCCATGGCAGGGCTGCCTACCCTGTTCTTTGGTTTAAAAATTGGATTAATCCAAAACATTCAGAGAGATTTTAAATGAGAAAGATTAGATGTTATCAAAGTGTGGTCTGCAAGTGCTACCTGATCAATGAGAGAGTCAGGGAAAATGGGAATAGAGGGAAGTCCCTCTCCTGGCCTGCAGTGGAGGGTACCACCTCTCCAACCCCAGCCTTTGTAGGGATAACAGATTCCACAGCGTCCTGAGTCTCTCCAAAATGTCTTCTAGTATTGGAGGCTTAGCTGGCTGCCTTTAAAGCCACTGGACTTGACTCCTGAAGCCTTCCTGCCCCATGGGAAGGAAGCTCCATGCCTGCTGCCTCCGGCACATCTCTTTTCCAAGCTCTATTCCCTCTCTTCCACCTCATACAATCTCTGCTCATGCCCTGCAATTGCTTTTTCCAAGTCCCCTCTTACAGAACTGGTAGAGAGACACAAGAATAGACCAAATTGCTGCTCCAGCTTCTTCTGGGTGGCAAATAGCCTTGAACATCAGAGGAGATGGCTTCTTCTCACATGGGCACAGCTCCAGACCCTCCCCCTTGTTCCTGCATGCTTCATCCACCAGTGCTAGTAGTGGACCTTGGACCACCTCCACCTGGAGGGGCTGGATCACCCCAGAACCATCACAGCTGACCAAAGGGATAGCCCACACCATTAGCACCATGCTCAGCCCAGAAAAAGAAAAGGAATCTTTGGGGTCTTTATTTAGTTCCCCATTCTGCTGAGGGGGACAGGGAACGAGGGTGGAACTTGTGGGGTTGTGTCACAAGAGAGCATCACTGGGTTCCCAGGTGTCCCACCCTCTCTGAAGATGTCACCCAACATCTCAGAGCCCAGGTGCTACCTGGCTGATTGCAAGGGGCAGAGCCATGACCTTCTTCAGGCTCTCAAGTGCAGAAATGCACTGAGAGAGCTCAGAAATTTCAGCTAATCTTTCCATTAGGGCCCCGCTACACAAACTCCCAAAACTGAGGGTCAGAGGGGTATCAAATTTGCTTTCTGACTGGATTCTGTGCCCTTAAGGCTACAGATCATAATGGGGAAAAAAAAAAACAAAACAAAAAAAGCTCTCAAACAGGCCAAGTACTAGAAAGGTGATAAAGTCCACACCATTAAAGCAGAGATTTAAAGGCAGGTACATATTCTACCTGATCTGATTCTGCTGTGAAATACCCAAGGCTGTTACAGAAGTTCACATTAGTTCTTCCAGCTCCATCAAGAAATAATGTTTGCAAGGGCTTTGCCAAGAAGAGAGGAAAGTTCAGAGAAAAAAATAAAAGAGAAAAAGGAAAAACATTCCACTGTTTGCACAATTATTTTTACAGAGCCAGTGGAGTGGGACAGCAGAACAATACCCAGGAAATCTCTTGTTGTGCAAGCTCACTGCCACCCCGAGCCCAGGGCTGCTGCCTTTTAGAAAGCTCCTCTGGCATCCTTTATTTGGACTGTGCTGCACCTCTCCCTGGCCTGGAAGGAGGAGCACAGAAGGGAAAAGGGAGCTGTCCCATTCCAGGCCATACCCATTACAAATCTGAGCTTCATCCTCCAAAATATTTCTAGCAGACTACATTGAATATCCTGCAGGTGTAGCCAGGTTTGAGCACAACACTTCTTTTCTCCTGCCCCCCACCTCACTACTCAGCTGTATTTCAAATTCAGCCAGCCAGGCTGAGTTCTGCTCTGTCTGCTGAAGAACCCACACCCGTACAGTACAGTACAACAGTGGGATATACCAGCCAGAGAAACCATCAAGGGGAAATGAAATGTATGAACAGCTTCTGGAAGGAGCAGTTGGGTGTCATAAATGAGACCCAGGGAAGCTGGAACAGAGAGGGGTGAGCTGGAACAGGGATCAGTCTTGATCAGGGAAAACTTCTCTTGAAGCTATTTCTCAACAGAGCAGCACTAAGGAAAGCCAAGTTGCAGTTTGTCCTTGCTGCTCCCACACAAACTGCTTTTGTAACTAAAAACCAAACCTGTTATTAAATATCAATACTAAAACCCCACACAATTCTTTCAGCCTCCAACTATAGTGAACAAAAAGGTTTCAGTGTCCTTTTTAAAAGCAAAATCACATTTTAAATATTATTTTGTCTGCCAAGTTCCAGTCTCCTTTCTGCCACTAGATGTCCCACAAGTAAGGGGAGAATCCAGATGGGAGCACTGTAAGCTAATTGCAATTTGGATTTATTTTCATTTGTGCTGCTTTAAACTCTTAATGTATTATTCAATTCTGTGAAAGCTTTCTCAAATTTGTAAATATAACAAAAAACTCTTGCTGGATTGATATATTCATTTAACACTAATTTTGATGGTATAATATTAGATGTTAATCCCATATTCAGGTTGTTTCTGTGCTTTAGTTCTCTAACTTTTAAATATAATGCAATTTCAGCAGGGAAGCATTATAATGAAGCTATTACCCCATGGGAACAATTTGTGTTGGTGTTTATTTCAGCATTAAAATAAACATCAGAGCAAGAACTGTAAAGCACCATTGAAAAAGGAGGATATGCTGCGTCCCATCAGCCAGGCAATTAATGACAATCAATATAATCAATCCCCTGGGTACCTGGGCAGCACCTACTGTGCAGCTGGACTTGGTGCCACTGTCCAGCACCCTCTGCTCATTTGGCCACTTCAGTTTGCCCCACTGGCCACGTCCTTGAGCTGCCCTTTATCACTCCTCTGTAAGGATGGTGTGGGAGACAGCACCAGAGGCTTCAGCAAAGTTGAGGTGGACACTGGTCCTCCTTCATCCACCACTGAGTAACTGCATCATGGAAAGCTGCCACACAGGTAAACACAATTCTGCCTACAGTGAAGGTGCTTTCCTTAGTGGGGAGAAGCAATATCCCTAGCCATGCAAGAAGTGTCTCACCCCTGCCTGGCTATAATATCCCAGGGGCTTCTGTGTGTTTTCCAGGAGGAAAACCGAGGCAAGAAAGGACAGAAGAGAACTCCAGAGACAGCAGAAAAGTCAACCTGACTTGTATAAGGCAACAGGATTTCATCCCACAGCTGGCACAGCCCTGTGTGCAACAGAGATTTTCTGCAACAAGGGGTGGATCATTTCAGCCCAGTGTGGACACCAAACATTTGACAGCCACATATATAAACCCTATTTTTATTTTGCAGAACAGTTTGCTGATTTCCTGTCACCACTCATGCCTCAGTACACAAAACCCCTAAGTAAACCAAGGAAGGAGATATTTTATTCATGAGTACAAAGCCCAGTTGAGTTCTGAGAAACCTTGCTGTTGCTTTTGAGGTGTCTCCTCTCCAGGCATGGAGCTGTGCAGTGCATCACATGGAAAGTGCCAGAAGTCCCAGCACAACAAACCTGGCAGAAGATGCACAGGGAATGGCCAGAGTGTGAGAAGAGGCTTCTGTCATCCATTGTTAGGCTGGAATTCGGTCCCAGCTCTACTTTGTGTATTCTAGCTGCTTAATCCAAGTACAAGAAGGACCAGCTAAGGATTAGGTGAGAAGGAAGCCAAGGAAGTGACTTTGGCCCAGGACTCAGCTGACAGATGCCAACTTACACAGTACAATTCCCCTTGTAAACCTGAATTTATTTCTGCAGCACTTCTCTTCAGCCATTGCAAATAAACAACTCAACAGCATCTTCAGCTCAGGAACTTTGCCCTCAAGACTGCCAGAACACAGCTAAGCTCAGACCCACCTCCTGCTTCATTAAATTGGGGTGCTGACCTATGTAAGCCACAGAAAATCTGCTGCTGAATTTGTCCTTGCTGTTCCAAGTGGTGCTGGGAACACTGCTTGACTGTGGAAAGTCAGAAACATGGATTCATTGCCTGTTCAGTGTTTACCTGTGAAACATTCCCCATTCTCACAAGCACAGGGAACAGCAAATGTTCCAACAGAATCAGCATGTGGAGAAGTCCCTGAAGATGGAGCTGGAGGCTGGAGGCTGGCTGAGTGCAGGGCCACAAGAACCAGCACCCTGATGGCACCAATAGTCCCTAAGTGCCCTGAGCAGCCTCTACCTGCTATATATATATTATATATATAATATATATTATATATATATATGCTTATATATATAATATATATTATTATATATAATATATAATGTAATTACATTACATCATATATTATATTACATATTATATTATATTATATTATATATTGTATTATTACATTATATTACATTACATTACATTATATTACATTATATAATGCTATACTAAAACTGTACCAAATTATACTAAAGAATAGAGAAAGGATATAGACAGAAGGCTAAAAGATAATAATGAAAACCTTGTGACTCTCTCCAGACCCTTGACACAGCTGGATGGTGATTGGTCACAAAGTAAAAACAATTCACACGAAATCACTTGTTGGATAAACAATCTTTAAATAACATTCTAAAGCAGCAAAACACAGGAGAAGCAAATGAGATAATATTGTTTTCATTTTCTCTGAGGCTTCTCAGCTTCCCAAGAGAGAAATCGTGGCAAAGGGAGTTTTCCAGAAAATATAACAGTGACACAAGGCCACACCCTGGCAGTCAGTGCCACAGTCCAGGCTCTGCCTGGATGGCTCCAAGATGGAAGCAAAAGAGGGCTTGGTCATGAAATCTCTCATTTTTATAAGTTTTAGACCATTTGCATATAGGACCCAACTGTCCAAGTAATAGCTTCAAATTATGAAGTTGCATCCTCCTTGCTTGCTTGCCTACCCTCCTCACATTGCTTTGGGCCTGAAGTTAGAAGAGATTGTCCTTGAGTCTTCCACCTAGAATGGGATTGTTTTGTCTTCACCACTCTGTGAAAAGACCCTAGGAACACTTAATTTAAAGCTAAAAGCTGCACACCAAAACAGAAGAGAAATACTTAAGGTGTCCCTGTCCGAGGGTCCTGCTCAGCTCCATGCCTGGCACCCAGTCCTGACCTGAGCTGAAAGGCAGGTGACCCCTTGAACCCTGGATCTGCAGCCTTGTCTACAGCCCAAATTCCTGCTGCTGCTGTCTGGAGCCCTGGCTGGATCCTGACCCATCCCTTCACTTGGCTATCAGCACTAGGAAGCCCCTGTTAAGCACTTCTGAGCCCCTCAAGCTTTAATTTTACTGTACAATCCCTCTAGCAGCTTTTGGTCTTTCCCTGCCTCCTTTTCCAGATGCTCCTAGCTCTTTGGAGAGCCACAATGTTCCTCTCACTGGGATTCAGCTGGATGCAGGATTTGGCCACATTTCTCCCACACACACCCCCCTGCCAGCTCCCAAAGGCACAGGTGAGGGCAGCAGCTTCCTGCTGAGATGCAAACCTGTTCACTGCCCAGCACCCAGACATTCCTGGGCAGCTGTCACAGCCACTGCCCCTGCAAACACCCTGGCTCATGGCCTCAAGGGTCACTTGGTATTTGCTGTCCCAAAGCCAATGGAACACCCTGTGGATTCAAATTCCCCCTGTGACCACGTAAAAGCAAGTGACAGGGGACAGGCCAACATCTGGAGCTCCAACATCAGGCTGCAGGACAGCTCCTTGGAAACTGGATTTGTCTGAACTGCGCATGGAATTATTTGTAAGCACTAGATCAATGCCTTGCAGACAGAATAAACCCACTGGTTTGATAATAAGGAGGTTGAGTACATATTTCAGTCTCTTGCCTTGATATATGCCACCTCTGCAAGCTGAAAGGAGAAGCAGGCAATGAGTATTTTGACAAATATTCTAAAGGTTGCACCAACACAAGCTGATGGAACACACAAATAGTGAAAAACCCACATACTTTGCATTATTACTTTCTTATGAATTAGCCCAAGAGGCCCACAGATTGCTAGTTGAACTTTTTTGGAATAGTGTTACTTAAATTAAGTATTCTAAATCCAGTTCTGGTTTACATATATTTAACTCTCCCTTCCCACACAAACTTTGTATTTTAACAAATAACTGATTTCTTCAATGGATTTCTCCCTTTAAAGATAGCACTGTTGGGGCAAGTCACTGGTTTGGCAATCTTTAAGCTTAAATCCATTTAACCCACCAGCCCTCAACTTTAGTTTTCTGGTCTGGCTGAAGGTGGAGCTGACTGGCCTGTGAGAGCAGATGGCATTTTCCTTCCCCAGCTGATACAAAGGCATTCCCAGAGCAATTCAAACCCTTCCACACTGCCATCCTCTGGCAAAATACACATACAATATTAATGACAGTTATTTCTGTCCTGTGGCGCTTCCAGTCCTAGAAGAAGAGTGGGAATATTTTCATAGTTCCTGAAGAATCTCTACTGGAAAAGATCCAGTAAGGCTGATCAAAATTGAAAGTAGAGGGGTGTTCCCCCCCTGCCCCATCCAAGTGCATCTTTCTTGTATTACTTCTGTGAAGATGAATACATAGTTATCCATAAAGGAATCACACTATAACAGGATATCTGAGGACAGTATTATCAGAGTGCATGTTTTTCAAGCTCAGAAGCTATAGGATCAACAGAAAAAGGACAAAGCAGACTTAATACAGAAAGGAGTTTGCTCTTGGAATGTCTGCCTAGTCAGATGCTGGATGACTGATCCTGTCTGGGGGCTGTCCAGTACAAGAATGACAAAACTCAGTCAGGACCTGCTGAATTTGCAGTCGATTTTGGCACTGGCATGGCTATATAAGTACCTGGACTCAAACAAGATCCTGGCACTGCTGGCTGAATTTCCTACCTCTAATCCAGGCTGCCAGCAGGAAAACTACCAGGTGGCAAACAAGGAAAGCAGTTCCTCAATCACAGACAACAAGACAGCAGAGTTTTGTGTCAATCCAGCTACTGCAAACATTCTTGAACTCTTCCAGGGATGGGGTAGTCACAGCTTCTCTGGGCAACCTGTGCCAGGGCCTTCCCACCCTCCCAGTCAATAATTTCTAATATTTCTAATATAAATCTAAATCTGATGTAAATATCATTACAGAGCTTTCATGTTAAGAATTCCCACCTTCTGCAATGAAGATGAATTTATCCCAGGACTGTGTCCAGGCAATTCTCTTTGCTATGGACCTCAGCCATGAAATGAAAACAGAGCCTACAGCAGCAAAGAAAATAAAACTGACCAGTTCCATGACTGTGTACAGTGAGGATTGTAAAAGTGGCTCCCTTAAATAATCCTTGACAGAATACAGCAAGAGACCTCACCTAGAATTAAAAGCTGCAACACCTGCTGGGCTTTAAGGAACACATGGAAGGTACCAGCCCAGGTGTTACAGAACTGCAGTGCATGAACTGGAGAGGATTGCTGCAGAGTGCTGAGCAGTGATTGCTCTCTCCTCAACCCTGGGCTCTGAGTGCCAGGATTCAGGAGCAGACTGTTGGCACTCCCCTCCTGCAGCAAGCTGCAGGAACAGGCTGCCCAGGAGCTACCCCAGGAGGCTGGAACAGGCTGAAGCCATGAGATGGACAATTGACAGCACCAGAGTCACCAGAGCAGCAGTGTCACCCACCTCTGTGCAGGCCTGGAGCAGCAGGAGCAATTCTCCTTCCCCCTGGGGGAGGACAGAAGTGTTCCACCAAACCTCAGCACAGACCCTGGGGATTCCCCTGGCTCCCAGCTCAGGCATGAGCCCACCTGCAAACACACCTCTAACCCCGGGATAAAGCTTAGGAACCACTCAGGGAAGCATGGACCCACACACCTACTGCGTACAGCATCCACTTGCAAATTGAGCTGCATTCAAGAGCTGGGACCTTAATTTGGCATTTCAGACTGCTGCATTTGCTTTGGTAGTTTTCCTATTACTGTTGTGAATAGTGTCTGGGCTCCTACATAATTAACAGCAGCATAATGCCTACGAAGTGCTTCTAATTTGCTAGACTGCCTTTTCATGCAAGTGAAAAAAATTTAAGCAGACATTAGCAAGCAAGAGGCAGAACCCCACACATGCTGCTGGTGGAGGAATCTTGAGCTCCTGCCTTGAGCAAAAACCTGAAATAATGAAACTATCCACCAAAAAAAAAATCTAAAAAGTAAAAACCAGCAGACACCAGGTGATTCCTTTGCACTGAAAGGGGCAGTCCATCCTCCTCTGGTATGAGACCATGAATGTGGTCCAGCCTCCAGTTTCGAGACTGAGATACAGAGATGTGCCATTTCTTACAGAGTGAGCTACAGACAGATGTCTGTCATTTTCTGCCTCACACAGGTCTCTCTGCTACTCTCCAGTGTCTAATACTGATCCAGGCACTGTAGCAAATTCTGTTTTCCCAAATTAAAGAAAAAACCTAACAGATTCAACCTCCCAGCCCTGGGGCAGTTCTCTCCCCCAAATACTCCATACAAAATCTCCCATGAGACAATCTCTTACTCTCCTTCCTCCTGAATCCCTTTAATAAGCCATTCCCTTTCATCAGAATCCTTTCTATCTTTGCTTTTTTTTTGGACCATCTCTTCTCTCTTCTCCCACCCCTCCCCTTTTTTTTAACTGCCAGAAAAAGAAGTTCTCACAGAGTGCAGCTGCATTTAACTAAGGATTTGGAATTCTGCAAGATGCCCTGGGTTGCTGTGGACAGCATACCAACCAAGCCTTAAAAAAGCTAGAGGAAGAACCACACACAGCCCCTACATCTCAAGTAATTCCCACGTTCCTGTCGATGTAGCTGATGTTTGGTGCTGCAGTGATTTTCCCTCGGGCTCGGAATGGGAAGCAGGCACGGCTGGGTGTTTATCTTTTGGCAAGTGCTCGTTTCCCTTCAGTATCCAACAAGCCTCTTTTTAACTTCCCTGATAACAAGTACATTGTTTACAGCAAACATTCTCACAGAAGAATGTAGCTTGCACCCGAGGTCAGGCTCGGGGACATGTTTATTAGCACAGCTGGAGGGATGTGCAGCAGGTAATTCTGCCTCTATTTTTCTCTAGTACCAAAGAAGCAATGTGGATTTTTAGATGCAAGGTTTAATGTCCCTATGAAAATAAGTTTTACCTGCACATCCCCCCTTCCTCCTATTTTCCGTTAGTTCCTTATGCTAAGCACAACATCATAGAATCCCAGGGGTTTTAAAGCTCATCTCATCCCACCCCCTGCCATGGGCAGTGACACCTTTCACTCCCCCAGGGTGCTCCAAGCCCTGTCCAACCTGGCCTGGAACACTTCCAGGGATGGGGCAGCCCCTGCTCCTCTGGGCAACCTGATGTAATCCTCATGCAGCATGGAATATCCCTTTGGTTGGTTCGGGTCAGGTGTCCTGGTTGTGCCTCTCCCTGCTCCTCACTGAACCCCAGCACAGCTCAGCAACAGCCAGGACACCCCAGTCTTACCAACACTGCAGCAGTCACAAATCCAAACCATCATACAGGCTGCTGTGAGGAAAACTGACTCCATCTCATCCATACGAGAACAGCAAGACAGGCATCATTACCTTCCTGTTATATCCTTTAAAGAAACACAGTCTGTTCCCACCATTATGTTTAGATTTAATCCCTGAGCTTTCCAAATGAATGTTGGTACAGCAATCTGAAAAAAAATCCAGGTCAGAATAAATTATTTTTGTTTAAAAATTCACTAATAATTTTTAGCACTGATTTCTCAAGCTCATTGCAGCTGCAGCAGGTGCTTTTGTGCTGCCCCTTTGGGAATGAGACTGCTCCTAAAGAACTGAACAGCAGCAGGGACCAACAATCCCTTCCTCACCTGGGGGAGGTCAGTAACCAGAAAATAATGAGCATTTAGTGCCCCACCTGAGACCCCCACTCACAGAGCAGGATCTCCAGTCCAGCCAGGACAGTCCTGGCCTGAGTTAGGACAAAGGAGTGTGCCAGGAGTGTGTGCAGCACATCTGCATGAACCTCTTGGACTCACAGAGGTGAAGCCAACTAAATCCCTGGAGCAGTGCTGCTCCTGGCTGGGATCAGCTGGCAGGCAAGCTGCCAGCCTAGCAGGGATTTACCTTCCTGCCTTCCCATCCTGGCCAAGCAAGGGCTGTGCCAGGAATGCCCCCAACAGGTTCAGCACGAAGCTTCTCGAACTTTGGCAGCAGGCAACAAAGGAAGAGCTTTCAAACACTACAGAGAAGCAGAGCCCACTTCAAGGGGACTCCTTCACCTCCCAATCTTACCATAAGAGCTCTTTAACTGCATAATCTCCTTCTCCAGCAGCTTGAATACTCCTCTGCACTACAGAGCACACCTAAGCCAAATTAAATTCTGATACCAGTGGCCACAAGCCCGTCCTGCTTCAAACAGCATCACTTTTTGATGTGCTCACCCCTGTTCCTCAGCAGCTTTGGGTGAATATCCATTTGTGTGTCCCTCTTGGCTTTAACATAGGAGACTGTGCACTTCTGAAGCAAGGCCACTGCTCAGCACTCCCTCATTGCTGGGAAGAGGATGAAAAGACAAACAGCATGTGACAGCTATTTCTCAGTCACCTCACACATTGCTGGGATGGCACTGGGATGCTGCAGCAGCAACACAGCCCAGGAATGCATGAAACAACATTCCTCATTTCCTTTCCAAGCTGCACAGGAGACATGGGGATCTCCAGGGCTGCATCGTGTCCCTGCAGCAAAACGTGGCACCAAGGACAAGCAATTCCAGCGATCCCCAGAGCGAGGATGCATCCTCGGCCAGGGTGCAGGACACCCAGAGCTCAGGCAGGGAATGAGGTCACAATCCTTGACGTGCCAGGGAAAACAATCCCCTGCCCTGCCAAGCTAGCAGGCTCCATCAGCCAAACACTCCCGAGCTCCGAATGACGCTTCCAGCGTGCTGAGGGCACAGGTTTGGCCGCTCCCCCCAGGCTGGGAAGTGCTTCCATACCTTTTTTCACCATTAAGTGTCTACGTTTGCAAACAAATCCGGGGCAGAGCTCGGCGCCTGCTGTTCCACGGCTCTCGCTGAGGCAGGCGGATGAACCGGAGGGAATGAGCCGGGTTTAACAAAGCCCAGCTACAAACCGGCTGACACGGGGCTGCCAGCACGCTCCTAGGCTCCCGAGGGAGGAGTTGAGCTTATTCCTGTGTTATCACCCTACTGCGGACAGACCTGAGTGAGGGCCGAAGACAGAAGGAGGATCACAGCCTGAGGGCAGCTGGCACCCCAGCTGGGGAGCAGCCTGGGCCTCCCAGCCACGCTCCCACACAGCTCAGCACCCCAGAGCTGCAGATCTGTGTCCATGATCTTGTGCCTGCGGAGTCCTGGAATCCCAGAATGGTTTGGGTTGAGTTGGATGGGATTTTAAAGCTCATCATGTTCCCAACCCTGCTCATCATGTTCCCAGCACCTTCCACTGTCCCAGGCTGCTCCAAGTCTCATCCAGCCTGGCCTTGGACACTTCCAGGGATCCAGGGGCAGCCACAGCTGCTCTGGACACCCTGTGCCAGGGCCTCACCACCCTGACAGGGAAGAATTCCTTCCCAGCATCTGATCTAACTCTGCCCTGTCACTTCAAAACCATTGCCCCTAGTGCTGTCACTATCTGCCCACCTCCTTTGAAAACATTAGAAGTTGAAACCTCTTGTTTACATTTCAAGCTTGCAAAGTAGATGATGCTTTTAAGCCCAGATCTGGTGCCTTTTTGCATCTGTAGAAATGAGAATTTAAAATCTGTACTGTTCTGCCATCCATCCAGAGAGCTTCCTCCCTGGAGCAGGACACAGCAGCTCAGAAATCCCAGCCCCTCCAGGTACAGCCGATGTGCTCTTTCATTTTCTGCTAATTGACTTTGTGCTGACTTCCCACTACCTGACAGGTCATTGGCAACCTAGAAGGGCTCATGACTATGGAGTGTTTGTGACATCAAGCTTCCAATGTTATCTGTCCCACCAAAGATGAGAGGCAGAGGACATTCCCAGCCAAACAGGGTGTCAGTCTGGAAAGAACAGCTCTCTCTCTCAGGCAGTTGTTTGCTCACACACCATCCCATCCCAGAGCCAGCTCGAATTCCTTGTCCAGATCAGTCTGTGCTTGTTCTTTCCTTGTTTGCTTCACAGTTGCCATTGTTTGTTTTCCTTTCCTGAGCCCCTGCTGTTTCAGCCAGTCTTTTCAAGGCTTTTGGTAAATGCTGTCACAGAATCTTTGAATCACTGAGGCTGAAAAAGAGCACCAGATTATCAAGTCCATGCCTTGAGGAACAGCAAGTCATCACCTGTGCCAAGGTGTTTAGGGCTTGAATTCAGAAGCATTGCCAGAAGCCACTCCACCGAGTTCCTCTCTTGACAAAGATGTTTTCTTCTCCTCTGAGATCAGCCTGAGTTTTCTGATCCAGAACATAACACCCACCTAGGAGGAGTGTTCCCTTCCAAATACCAAATCCTGAGTCAGGGATGTTCAGCCATGAAGGAGAACCAGCTCTTTTATGTCTCCACCTGCCCTGCCTCCAGTGTGCCCTTGTAACACCAGAGCAGATTCTCCCAGGCCTCCTTTGCTTCCCTTACCCTCTGCCTTCCTTGGAAATCCAATTCCATTTTTCTTTACATGTCCCAGGAACCCCAAATGAAAGCCAGAGTAAATCTGTATGAGCAGCCCTCTGGATTCCTTCCTGTTCCTTTGTTTTATTCTCAGCCTTTTGGAGGACATGCCCATGGATGTGCCACCAGATGAACACACTGGCCAAACAGCTTATCCAGCTGGCAGCAGGGGCTCCCTCCTCGCAGCTCCCCAAGAGATGAAGGGCAAAAACATTTCAAATTCCTTCCACCACACCACTAACTGCTCTAATGCTATGCTTTTACACGTGACAAGAGATGGGAATTCTCCTCAAATGCAGGACAGGGAGCTCCCCAGCACTTCAGCTGTCAGCTCAAAAAGCAGCTTACCTGGAGGAGCAAGAGGCAGAGCCTGAACTGGAGGCAAATTGTCATTTTGTCATTGTCATAGCCACTAAAAACCAAACCTGATGGAGGACAGCAGAGCAGAGCAGTGCCCCAGCTCCTCCAGAATGCCACTGACTCGAGTTACTCCATCAAAAGCAGTGACTTGTGCTTAGGCACCCTACTAGAGAATACCAAAACACACACAAATTTTGGTAGAGGTGTTATATCCATGTGCTTTGGGTGAAGTGAGGAGTTAAACTCAATTTATTTTTCTACAGGACAAGAGACTAAGACTGACAGTTCATTCCTATTTACAGAAAAGGGATCCAGCTTAAATCCTAGGAACTGAATTAATCAACAGAGCCTGCAAGAGATCCAGCTATTGCCTGTGCTGAAGCACAAACTCCATTGGGAATGATCACTGCTGAGCACAGCATGGCCAGGCAGTGCTAAACAGGGCTTGGGCTCCCCTTTTTCCCTGCTTTTTCTACCTTTTTGTTTTCCTTTAGCCACACATCAAAGTCCCACTGAACACTCTCCTCCTTATCTGCAGGCCAGGGAAATGCCTTCATGTCTAAGAGCAGGTTAAAGTCTCTTCTCTCTGGTTTGGGCACAGAGCTCACTCTCCCTACCTCCTGTATCACCCATTAGTGCATGTAGAACCAATGTCCACTTTGGCCACCATTATTTGTGATAGTTTCGGCCCATGAAAGTCAAAAAAGAGGATTTATGCCTGCCTGAGTGAAGAGGTTAAGTGATACAGTACTGAGCCCTGCTCAAAATACATCTGACACAGGGGCTTAAAGTATTTTAGTCCTGAACTTCAAACCTGAGCTGTGCCAGTGCTGTCCAAATCCTCCTAAGCCAGCTGGAAGTCAGTCTCTACATTTATTAGAGTTAGGTTGGGAAATATTCACAAAATAGTGGGTGCAAGTTCAATGACACAACACATATGGACTTTAAAAAAAAAAAAGGAAGAGGAAAAGCACAAGATCAGATAATTACATCCCAGGGAGAACTGGCAGAGTTTAATACTGTTTGTGCTGTTGAAAAGTGAGAGCCTCGTCCTTTTTTGTTGATCTGATGATTCAGATTTAAAATCCACTCAATTAATACAATTAATGAGACTGCTGGGCAGACTGGATGTGGTTTGGTCACTACTTGCAACTTATATTTAAATAAAGTGCTCACACCCAGCTCTACAAACAGTTTGTTTGAGCCAATTTGGGGTCATGCCTGTTGTTAGCACACTGTCAGCCACAGAAACTTATAGAGCTGATAGAGTTTAATACCTGGAGAGGAGAAGGCTCCAGGAGAGCTCAGAGCCCCTGGCAGGGCCTAAAGGGGCTCAGGAGAGCTGCAGAGGGCCCGTGGACAAGGGAGGGAGGGGCAGGACATGGGGAATGGCTTCCACTGCCAGAGGGCAGGGATAGGTCGGCTTTTGGTAAGGAATTGTTCCCTGTGAGGGTGGGCAGGCCCTGGCACAGGGTGCCCAGAGCAGCTGTGGCTGCCCCTGGATCCCTGGCAGTGCCCAAGGCCAGGTTGGACACTGGGGCTGGAGCAGCCTGGGATAATGGAAGGTGTCCCTGCCCATGGCAGGGTTTGGAACAGGATGAGCTTTAAGGTCCTTTCCAGCCCAAACCATTCTGGGGTTCTGTATGCACAGCATGCACTTACTGGACTATGTGATTAAAGTGCAGCTACTTTTGCTGACAAATCCTGTACATCAGCTCATAAATTCTGTCTGTTTCTTATTTTTCTAAATCTCTTGTCTAGATATATAGCTTAAGGGTAATGCTTTTTGTGGGAAAGATGAGCTCAAAATAAATCCCTTCATTCTCAGTTAAAGAAAAAATATTTCCATAATTCTAATTGAGCTGCATTAACCTCAAATTTTAAACTGCTTCAGATCACTATTCTTCCACAGGCATCTCATTGACACAGTTATCACCAGACTTCTCCACAGGATCACAGAATCACAGAATGGTTTGGATTGGAAGGGACCTCACAAACCATTTAGTTCCAACCCCTGCACAGGAGGGACACCTTCCCCTTTTGTTTCCTGCCAGCCTGGAAAAATCCCTGCTTAGTTAAATTATACTGTTAATGTTTCCCCAAATGGTTTTAACTAATTATTTTCAAGGGCAAGAGGAAACAAATAACAAAACTACTCTATTTTAGTGTCAAATACACACAACTCCTGCTTCAAAACCAACTCACCTCCAGGGAGCAAAGCCCTGGGAATGGAGCGAGACCTAGTTTTCAAATTCACTCCATCAGCAGCTTGTGTTCTGAGCTCATAAAACAGAAACAGTTTTGGGGCAAAATAGATACTCAAGCTCTTTTTTAATGTTTCAATGATTTCTGAGTAACACTTGCAGACTCATCACCCGGGTGCCACATGAATTGCAAATGACTGGGGGAAGGTGAGGGGGAAGGAATATAAATCCTAACTGTTCCAAAGGTGTTCAGCCTCAATTCCCATTGAAGGCTCATAAAAATCTTTTCCTTCAGCTGCACATGACCTATTTGGCATATTTTGGTATTTGGGAGCAGAATGGAGGTTTAAATTGGACACCATCACCTGAAAGAACACTGCAGGAACTTTTAGATACTAAGCAAGGGATCAAGGCAAGCATTGTAACTGTGGAGATCCAGCTGCATCACTCCCGTGTGGAAGGCAGCCAGGAATGATTTCCCAAGGTCAGAAAGGTGCAATCCTGCAGCTGCATACTGATATAAACACTGCAGCATGCCATCTAGAGGGGTGGAGGTAAAAGGAAAGCTCTACTGTAGTGGGTTTACACCAATATTATTTACAGAGTAAGTGGAAGGTTTATTTTAATAACCTGTGTAAGAGAATTTGGGAAAGCTTGATCCTTGCATTGGAGGCAGGAGGTGGCATCAAACAGCAGGATGCAAGGATCTAAATGAGCAGGACTGCAAAGCCAGCAGCTGTTCCTTGCCTGCTCCTCTCCTCTTTATTTTTCTTCCCAGGGCAGAAGATGGAACTGGCAGTGCAAACAGAAGATGCTGAGTGCCAGCAAGGAGCAGTGCAGGCTGGAGCCTTGCTGAAGGACAGCTGATCAGAGCAGCCAGGTCCCTGCATTCCCAAGCCCCTCTGAAGGCGCTGCTTGGCATAGCACAGCACTTACTACAGCAAATAGCAAATGTCTTGTGGGGGGGCTGCTGCTGAAATGAAGCCTTCGGTGTCTGGAGAGGAGAGAAAACCCCAAGCCCCTCTGAAGGCGCTGCTTGGCATAGCACAGCACTTACTACAGCCAATGTCTTGTGGGGGGGCTGCTGCTGAAATGAAGCCTTCGGTGTCTGGAAAGGAGACAAATGATTGTTTGGGAAAAGCTGTCTACCCCCCTCTTCCCACCAGTTTCATCCCTGGGTGCAAACTCCCCTTTTCCATCCTTTTCCTTTTGAGCCCGCCCCTAAGCGTCTGGACACGCAGCTGAATGGATCATCTCCTGTTAAATTCCTGTTAAACAGATGCTGGGTTCTGCCACCCCTACACAAAGTGACATAATCACAGCACAAACAGAGCCTGTGACTATCCCACCACTGGCAGAACATCCAGTCCACAAAGAGATGAATGGGGAAGAGATGATCCTTCCCCAGATTAAAGGACATAGAACAACAGGTTGCAAAGGGCTCAAAGTGCTCTTCACCTGAGAAATGCCGCTTTAAAGTCACTTCTGGCAATGGCTGTAATTAATTGTTGCCAGTACAACCCTGGAGAGTGTAAATGAGCCCTCTTAGCAGCATTTCACACTTCACGTTTCCAGCTTAGCAACAGGACTAGAAGAGTGAAAACCTGGAGATTATTGGTTTATTCAGGTATTGGAGGCTCGTGTGTCCTGGTTGTTACTAAGGAGAAAACAGAAAGGCAATAAACCTTTTCCTCATAGTTTCTGAATGGGAAGTGGGGGCAAAAATTTAGTTCTACTTTGTTACTATGCTGCTCTATTTTCAATTAGTAATAAATTAAACTTCCCCAAGCCGAGTCTGTTTTGCCCATGAAGGATCTCCTTGCCCTTATCTGAACCCACAAGATTTTTTCACCTCGTTTTCTCTCCTGTCCTGCTGCAGAGGTTCATCCCTGCCAGACGAAAAGGAAGCTCTGGCAGATCAGATTTCAGCAATCAGATATTTTGCTTGGTGATCAGCTTGGAGAAAGCTGGCTGGTACATTGGCTTAGCAGGGAAGAGGGCATGGCTCCTGCATCTGTAAGGGATTAACCTGCTCATCCTCAGAGGGCAGCGTATTGCACAAGAGAAGAGTTTGGCTCAATACAAAAAAGCAGCTGCTCCCCCAGCCTTGGGGGAAGCCTTGGCTGTTTTGGCAGCTCAGCATCCTATAAAGCTGAGTTCATGTCTCCTGCAAGCCTCGTACCAGAGATGCTGGGTTAGCACACTGGCTCTGCTGTGCCAATGACAGCAAACCCGCTGTGCCTGTGTGTGGTGGGGCAGAATCCCACAGACCTGCAAACACACGAGTCTTGAAGGGAAAAAAGTAATAAAAGGATAAAACTACTTGAGCACTGCTGTCATTTCCAGCAACAAAAAATTCAGGGTGGAGGGGAAGATGCAAAACAATGAGTAACCAGCCTGAGAAGGGTAAGGAGCAGAAAAAGAGTGACCCTGGTTATCATCTACCCTGCCCCAAACTCGGCTCTGTGCAGCCACCAGGACACGGAGCGTGGGACTTGCATGGCATCATCTGCCTGCTGCCTGAGCTGGGACTAAAAACTTACCAAGCCTGCTCTTGCAGCAAAGCCAGGCTCAGCAAAGCCACTGTGCAGCGTGTCAGAGCAATTCCGTGTGCTCGAGATGAGCTCTTTGTCCTCTTCACAGCCAGTTTCACCCTTTGTGCAGAGCAGTGAGCCAAAGCCCACAGACAAATTGAATTCAGGATAAAAATGCGTTTGCCAGCACAGTTTAGTCATACTTCATTGCCTCATGCTTGGTTCCATTGCAAACAGGCAGATGCAGTTGAGTTCTGTCCAGTCACTTTGGTTTTGCTAAATTTGGGAATATAGCACAGGAGTAGCATTTGTGCATTGGCACAAAACTGAAGATTTATTTTTCCTGATACAAGTTTCATTTGTACAATATGTGCCGCAAATCCAGGATGAAAATGTTAATTCCAGGAACTACAGTGTGCTCAGAAAGCCCTTCCCAGGCAACTTACAGTCACCCACCATGAAGTACTCACTGTACAAGGTCTTGCCAAGTGGGTGCTTCTCCTCTAGGAGAAGTTTATTTCACCAGCCAGGAATCTCTGGGACTGATTTCCTCTGCTACCACCAGGGCAGCAAGGGTTTCACTGCTGTTTCAGGACCAGCACTTAAACATAGCCCACATTTTTATTGTCCCTTCAACACAACCCAAAACTTCTGAAAACGCCTTAAAAAGAGAGGCAAATCCTGTGATAAGCCAGAAGTTCTGCCACAAAGCACATTGCAGCAGGGGACTCACAGAGTAAGTTATGAAGAAACATCCTGGAGCAAAAACAACCCACCACAAGCACATTTAAATTGTGAATGAAGGTTAATGATACACTAATCACTGTGCTCCCAAATTTCCACCTGCAACTGGATGCTCAGCACACTCACCCATCAATAACTTCACCACATCAGCTCTGTGCTCAGGTTTCCAGTGCTACAACCCCCCATGGAGTCAAGGGATTCAAAACCTTTTCTGTCACCTCTTTGGGGTCATGACCTGCTGATGGAAGTAGTTAATACAAAGGTAGCATCACAGAATCATGGAATGGTTTAGGGTGTAAAGGACCTTCAAGCCCATCTTGTTCCACCCCCTGCCATGGCAGGGACACCTTCCACTGTCCCAGGCTGCTCCAAGTCCCATCCAACCTGGCCTTGGAGACTTCCAGGGATCCAGGGGCAGCCTCAGCTTCCCTGGACACCCTGTGATAGGGCCCCCACCCTCACAGGGAACAATTCCTTCCCAATATCACATCTAAATCGATTCTTTCAGCTTAAAGCCATTCCCCGTTGTCCTCTCATGATACCCAATTTATTTCTGCACTAGCAAATTTTGCAAGCATGATGAGGACCATTAAATACCTCACCACAAGCAAGTGGTGTAATTCCCATAGTATTGACTGGATGATGAAGTAGCATTATTACAGGAGACCTTAAACACTGGGAAATGAAAACACTGCATGGCTGTGAGAGACTCCTGTCATTAAAGGGCTGTGGGGAGAACATCTCTAACACTTTAAAAATACGCTTACACGCCATAAATCACTGCCCCTCAATAATACATGCACATGATATTCATAACAGCATAATTACATGACAATTACCATACAGCAGTAATTAAAGGGAAACCCTGTGTGCCATCCAAGGCAGCTTCTTTGAAACAGTCTAAATATACAAGGAAAATATAATTAAGCAACAGAAGGTGAGCTATTTCCTGATGATAATTACATTACTGGCTGTATTTTCAATTAGGTCACATCTAAAACATCAGACTTGTTCAGGGTTTTGATGTCCACAGGAATCCTGCTGCACAAGAGCCCAGGTGGTCATGGACTTACCCACCAATCTCATTTGTTAAAAGCTTTAGTGGCAAGTAGGTTTTGCCCCTTGGCAGACTTTTGGGCAGCTGCCTAATTTCTATAATGGCCTAACACAGACTTCAGCCAAAAGCAGGAGTCATTCTGTATTACTGAAGAAAACATTCACCTTGGGACAGTTGAACAATAAATGCAGTTCTTTCAGCTGAAGCAAGACCTTGCAGAGGTGAGTAGTTTCATTTCTGTGCATTTTGGTAAAGCTCTGCCAAATAAAAGGGCTTGAGGAATAAGGCAGATGAGAGGGGAAGGCTAGGAAGGAATGTGCAGTGCTCACAGGGGGGTTTATACACAGCTCAGGCTGTCAGGATCTGCTGCTGGGCACACAAGACCAGCCCGGGAAGCACAGCTGAGCTCTCCCACACTGGCATCAGAGGCACTGAAGAATTTAAGAACTCCATTTGACACAACTCATTTAAATGCCTCAGACTCCAAGCAGCAGCCTAGGGGTGGGGGAATGCAATAATGAACCCGAGTGCTCAGGTCATTTCCACTACAGAAGCATTTCAACCTCTTTGGAGAAGCTG
Source organism: Passer montanus (assembly GCF_014805655.1). NCBI lineage: Eukaryota > Metazoa > Chordata > Aves > Passeriformes > Passeridae > Passer > Passer montanus. Next base: position 985,090 of record NW_024363716.1, on the reverse strand, counting down.
CAGCAACTGGTGAATTTCAAAGCTGAGCCTACAGACATGTGCTCCGTGGCTAGAGAGGGCTGGCTGCTATTTTTGTACGTGCTTTCCTGGGAAAAGCAGCATTTCACAAACAAGTTCAGCTAGAGAAATCATTGTATATTCATTCCTTGCTCCCTCAAAGGATACAACTTCCAGGATCCTCCCCAAGAGCAGCTCCAGCAAAGCACAGATGGACGACTCTGGATTTACCCTTCCCAGCTTGTCTGAGGCAGTGAGTTACTAAACACGAGGTGTTCTCATCATGATCATAATCTAATAGGTCACAGATGGCACAGAACATTATGGCATCCTGAATTTTGTGCCCATTCATGCTGTTGTTTGTTCAAAAAAATTAATCTCAAAGGCTGCCAACCCCTGTCTTGCTCAGAATCACCTTTTTACCTTCTCACCATCTGCTCTGAGACCTCGAGGGTGAGTCAGTGTGAGTCCAGCCTGAGCTTCAACTCACTGGGATGCATCAAATGTGAAATCACCCAGCACAAAATGTACCTCATTGCCACTGATCCCTGCAGGAGAGGCAGCACTTCCCTGCCCAGCCCAGCAGTACCAGGACCACTGCAAAGAGAAAATGTTTTGGAGGTGTGTGCCCACAGCCTGAGTCCACCTACAACACAGCCCCATCCATAAAAATCCTTCTTTAAAATCAGCCAAGCCTGAAAATGGATAACATCCAAACCCACACTCACCTGGTCCACTGTCTCCTGAAACCTCAGCAGAGCAGACAAGCTGAATTATTCCCTATTTCTCAGCTGGCACCCCTTTGCTAGCATGGACACTTTGTCTTTTAAAAATCCACCTCATTTATTTTGGGCCTTTACAACTTGAAGAGTCACTTCAAGTTCTCCTCTGGCCTCCAATAATTTTTTTTCCATGCCAGTTAGACCAAAAGGAGACATTTTTTGCAGCTAAATAAATAGAAAAAGGGATGAAAAGAGGAGGTCACAGTCCAGATTCCAGCACTCAACATGTCATACATGGCCTTTTCTGTAGAAAAAGCCCACATAAAGCCCAAAATCTGATTATGTAGATTATTCTCTCACGTCACACTTTGATACTCTTATGCATTTCAAGGATTCTAATATGTCTTGCAGAGAGAAGGGCTTGCATGAGGCCCTCAACAGAGGGCTAGGAAGGAGGGGAAAAAAGTGGATTTATCCTATCATTCAGCAAGCCACCACAGCCCAGGCAGGAAGGTGGGGGAGCCTGGCATTCTGCCACCGCAGAAAGCCCAAGGAAAGCTGCTCTCTTTTAAGCCAGCCATATGGAAATGAAGCCTTGAGCTGCAGCCTGGTGAAAGCTGCTCCTACAGCTCTACTCACAGAGCTGATCTGCTACTCACAGGCAGAAAGGGAGTGTGGTGTGTGGGCTCACTGAGCCTGCAGAGAAACCAGGATCAACAGTGAGCTGCTCTGAAACCAGGGCTGGGGATGCAGAGGGGGGAGATGTAAAGCTGCAGGTAAACCAAGCAGCAGCACCAGCTCCCCAGAGCTTGCAGAGCTCACCAAGGGCAGGGACAGGGACACCCTGAAGGATGGGCTCAGCCAGGGGGAGCTGGGCAAGCTGGGTCCATGGGAATCCCACGAGGTTTAACAAGACCAAGTGCTGCACTTGTGTTGCAGTAGGGTAGAAAAATGATGAAGAAAAGCCTCATAAAGTCAAGCCTGCTCTCCTAAAATCAATGGCTGGCCTTGTGAAGCTAGCCCTTTGCAAGTTCTCATGTGGAAGCAGCCCTGGTGTGAGCAGTTCATTAGCACAGCAATCTATTCCCGGGCAAAAACAACCAGCACCTGTATGAACTGTTTTTACACCCTTAGATAGAAAAATGAAAACTATCTCTCACAAACAGCTTTTCCTGCACATCCCCCCGCAGGGGTTTGAGTGACCAATCAATAGGAGGTAACAACTTGTTACTGACCAAGAAAGTGATGGGCAAGAAAGCTCCTGACCAACTGGAGTCACACACAAGGTCTGTAAACTGTATAAAAGTGGTTATGTGAATAAAGAAAGAATTGGTTTTTTTGTTTTGGTTTTTTTTTTTTTTTTTCCCCACCATGAAGCACATGGAGACCCATGTGATTTATTCCCATACACCTGGGGCCAGGCAAGCCCCCAGAATTAATCCAGGCTGGGATGGGGCAGCCCTGGGAGAAGGACTGGGGGTGCTGGTGGGTGAGAGCTGGAACTGCCCCAGCCCTGGATCCCAGTGTGGGGGCAGGGGAGGGGATTCTGCCCCTCTGCCCCTGTGCTCAGGTGAGACCCCACCTGCAGAGCTGCCCCAGCCCTGGATCCCCCAGTGTGGGGGCAGGGGAGGGGATTCTGCCCCTCTGCCCCTGTGCTCAGGTGAGACCCCACCTGCAGAGCTGCCCCAGCCCTGGGGAACAGCAGCAGGAGATGTGGAATTGCTGGAGGGAGCCCAGGGATGATCAGAGGTCTGGAGCACCTCTGCTATGGGGAAAGGCTGGGACAATTGGGATAGTTCAGCCTGAAAAAGAAAAGGCTTTGGGTAACCTAATCGTGGCCTTCCAGTACAGAAAGGGAGCCTGCAAGAAAGATTGAGCATTTTAGCAGTACTTGGCTGGTAGACTGAAGCTCAGACTCACATTAAATCCTGAAAATCTTTGGAAGAAATTTTTTGTGCGTTTTCTAGTGAGTCACTGGTCTGTTACCATGGCCAAAGGAAGGAAAGGGTAAGCAAAGCACTGCTGTTACCCAGGGCTACCTGAATAGCTGTGGGTTTGGTAACCAAGGGGAGATACAGCTGCACTGGAGGGGCTGCACTACAGCCCAGCAAAAATCCAGCCCTGTCCCAGTGGCCACCCTGCTTGCACAACCACTCAGCCCCAGCCCCAGTGCCAGCCTCATCCATCCCAGGTAAAAGAGATGTCTCTGTGGTCAGATGCTGGCTGAGGCACAGGGCCCCACACTGAGGGTCTGCTTCAAGAGCTGTGGAAAAGCTGAGCCAGCCACTTCTGTGCTTCTGCTTCCAAGGGAGCCAGAAATGCTCCCTCACTGAGAGGGGAGTGCATTAGGAACTGCAGGGACTAATTGCACCTGCAGTGCTCTGACAAAGTGGGGCTGCAGAGTAGGTATTGCACAACCCTGAAAGGTATAAACAAAGTTTTACCCCAGTTTTGTTTCATTCTGTACATGCTTTCAACTCCCTCCAAGCCTTCAAAGTTGCAGTCAAGTCATTTTTAGCAGATCAAAGAGACCTAAGCCTCATACTTTTACTCAGTTCATTTAAAAACTGATTTATTTACCCAAAGCTGCCTAAAATATGTGGAATTCAACTTGAACATGTTAGACTTGGCTAAAAGCCACCCTATTCTCTATTGAAGGCAGGAGTGCTATAGAAAGTAAATACCATCCTGTTGTCTCCAGGTTTCTGCTAATCCCTTAGGAAAAAAAATAGGTAAATTAAAAAAAAAAATGTATTTGACAGTCACTTTCATGCCATGAAATACAGTAACACTTGAGCTGCACTAAGGATTAAAACATGTATTGTGAGGGACAGCTTAGAGCACAGTTACACAACCAAAATAAGAATACAATGAAATAAGAGTATCATGCCTACAGGATCCTCACAACCCTGTTTGGTATTCTTTGCTTCCTGCATGACACCAAAGACATTTCCAAGTGGCCTTCAGCTATCACAACCCCTTGGTTATGAAAAACTCGTATTTGAAGCAGAATTTGGCACTGATTTCACTTGTTTCCTCCTTGTACCCCTCACCTTTTCCCTTTGATTGTTACTCTGTGTGAAAAATGTGTATTTTATAATTGGCTTTTCACAAATATTAAAATGAATATTATATGTGTTATGTTAGAAAGTTATGCTGTATTAATTTTCTCAGGTAGTGTGTTAAATATAGTTTTAGGTTATAACATAACATTAAAAATGAAACTATGCTATGTAAGATACTTTTTTTTAAAGAGAGGAATGAGGTACCCCCACTGAGATAGCAGCCACAGGACACCTAAATCTTTCAGAGAAAAATAATTTATTGCTCCATTATCAAAAGAAACTAACTTCTTCCTACCTCATTCAGCCCTGAAGCCCTCAGGATTAAGAGGAAGAAGTTGACACTGACCAGACAGAATCCTGTGTTTGAATGGAAATTATGCATCATGTATGAATTGTATGAACATGCAACAGGCGATTGCTTTTAAGGGTTAATCCTCTGTTCATGTGTGTCCTTTTTTGGGCTTATTTTGCCCAGAAAAAGGTACCTGGACTGTCCGTAACTCTTTGTTCTTATTGTCCTAATCCTAACTGTCCCAATTTGTATTACTCTAATTATATTACTATTTTTATAACCATTTTATTACTATAAAACTTTTAAAATTTTAAAAACAAGCGATTGGCGTTTTTCACACTGCAGAAGGAGACAGGAGGCTAATCCCTGCCTTTCCCCGGAGTGTGCTCACTCTCTAAACGCCCTGGTCCTCCCCTCCACTCAGCCCCTGCTCCAGTGATGCTCAGCCATCAGTGCCTTTGCTGCTGCTGTCTCTTCTTCCCACGCTGCGGGCTGCTATTGCATTTCCCCGGCTGGCTCCACCTCTCCCCTTCCCACTCTCTTTCCTCTTTAGACTCACTTCAAGGCCAGCTTGCCTTCCTTGCTGCTGGGCTGCCACAGCTGGGAGTGTGGTAGGGCAGGGGGAGGGGAGCGGAGCAGGGAGCTTTTATTCAGCAGAGCTTCCTCAACCAAGCAGCTGCTTTGAAGCCCCGAGGTCCAATTTCAACTGCTGGAGTTGCCAGTAATAAAAAAAAACCCAGCTAAATATAACGCTGCTTTCAAAAGGCAGGTTTGAGGTGGGGGGCTGTTAAAGCTCTCCAGCTGAAACAGAGGCAGAATCTGTAAATACACAGCTCAGGTGTAGTGGCCAGCAAACACTTGCTGGAGTGAATATTTGGACTCACACAATGGGTTGGGCTGCAAGGGACCTTAGAGCTCATCTCATTCCATGGGCAGGAACATCCTCCACTGTTCCAGGTTGCTCCAAGCCCTGTCCAACCTGGAAAACTCCCAGGGATCCAGGGGCAGCCACAGCTTCTCAGGGCATCCTGTGCCAGGGCATCACCATCCTCACAGGGAACAATTCTGTTGCTCCTATGACAGCAGCTAAATAGAAATTAAGGCCTCGAGGAAGGCAAATTTACATCAGTGCTCTGGAGAGCTGGCAAAGGAAGCAGGAGCCAAGAGCCCTGACAAACAAAACCGCCATTCTCTGCATAAAAAAGAAATGTTTCCATTGATCTTGGTAGTCTGTTTGCATGTGTAAAAGTTGCCCAGAGCAAAGCCTGAAAGGTGCTGGTAAGAAAGCTGTTAAGGGACAGGATGAGTGGCACAGAAAATCACACCAAAGACCAGATTCTGCTCTGCAAAGAAAGCTTGACTGCCATATCTGAGGCATCTACAAAATCACACCTCCAGGTCACTAGAGCCAAAATAACCAACTGAGGGAAAAAAGAAAACCAAACAGGAATAACAAGTCTAAAAATAGCAATATTTAAGTTTACACTTTTGGACAATAGTACTTTCTACCCATTCATTTAGCCAGAACAAATTCTCACCTTTCTAGTGTCTGAATTTGCAATTCCTCCTGGCCATTTATTCCTGTAGCAGTCCTCTTCCCCTGTTGTCCTTTCCCTAGTTACTTCCATAAAACAAATGCATTTTGCCCCTCCCTACAACTCATCACTGCAATGCACACCACTCACAAAATCTATATTTAGTATTTTCTAGTTTCTCCCTCTCTTTCCCAATATAAGAAGTCTGTGCCTGAAAATATTCTTAAATCATATCCCAGCTGCATTGGAAATGCAGTTTTACACAACAGGGGTTGGGGTGGTGGGTTGTTTTTGTTTTTTTCTTTATTCCTAATGATTACCATGGCTGTAAATTAAAGGCAGAATTTCATTACTTTTCTAAAGAGACTGAAGGATGGGGAGGGAGGTGACCCTGCCTCTCCTCCCAGTACTAGGGAAGCTGCACCTGGAGGAGTGCTCTTAAATGTGGGATCCCTCTGTACAAGATACAGATTTACAGGAGAAAATCCAGCAAAGGACCACAAGAGGATGAAGGGATTGGAGCATCTTTCACATAAGGAAAGTTTGAGAGAGGAGGGGCTGCTCAGCCTGGAGAAAAGGCTCAGGGATGAGCATATCAATGTGCTCAGGTACCTGATGGGAGGGAATGAGGCACAAACACACACATGAAATTCCATCTGAGCAAAAGAAAACCCATTTTTGAGACTGCTCACACACTGGAACAGCAGAGGTTGTGGAATCTCCAGCTGTGGGGATATTCAGATCCCAACTGGACAGTCCTGGACAGGCTGCTCTCAGTGACCCCACTGCAGCAGTAGGTTTGGGCTGGGTGATCCCTTCCAGCCCAAACAACACGAGTTCAAGGTGAGGATATGTGAGAGATTAGTCAAAACCCACACAGTGACACTGCCCCACCAGTTCCAGCCATGGCTCTGAGGTAGGACCAGAGCTGCAATCCAGTTCATGCAGGAAACAGTCCTGCAGCCTCCTTCATTCCCTGACCAGGGAACAGCTGGCAAGCTTCACCCAAACCCTTTCTGGGACTTATGGCAATGCCAATAACATGGAGTTTACCTTCTCACTGGAGGGGAATGTTGATTATCTGCAGCTTTTGATGTGCATTTCTCAGAGCTCAGCTACATCCCTCCCCAAAGAAATGGGTAAGTCAGCTTGCCTTGAGCAGCATCTGGATCAGCTTTGGACAAGTGTGTGTGTGGGCAACAGAGATGATGTTGCACTCTGGCTCAGTTAATAAAAAACGTGATTAAATGTCCAGAAAAGACGCTGGCCACTTCCTTGTCTGAAGAGTGAAGATTTTATGCATCTGCAGGACAAATCCTTTTCCACCCCTATTTGTCTCCAAAAGCTGCCTGTGGCTGGCTCAGCTCCCCAGCTAAGCAATGATGGATCTATGCCAGATGCCACAGCAAGTAAGCTCAGCACCTGAATTAACTGCAGCTTCCTTAATACACAGATCTGACACTTCCAGGGGCCCTAGCTTTTTTTCATGAGTCTTATCTTAGATGTCCTGAGCTGTAGCTTTGACCACAGCTGCATTCTGACACAAGTCACTGCACACCTTGAGTCAGGAGAGCTCTCTGAGCTCCTTTTTAAAAGCTGAACAGAGACAGCACAAAAATATCCCCTTTTACTCAGAGATGAAATTAAGGCCTTTGTATGCAGTCACAAAGTGCAGGTCGACTGACTCACAGTTGAAACAAGAAATAAAACCAATTTGGTTTTAAATCACACTTAAAACCCACTTTTCCCCTAGGAAAGGTTTAAGAACAAAAATTGGATTAATAATACCTGAGAAAACCTCAAGGTAAACAAAAGCTTAATTGTGAGGAACAGAACAAAAGTGGGGTTTGCTGCTGCCCAGATGCCTCCTTTCCCAGTGTGTGACTCAGCCAAAGGCCTGACAATGCTAAACTGCCAACAGAGACAATTCCTCTTCACAACTCTTACATAAACACCATCAATCCAAATTATTAATTGCACCCCGAAGATAACAATGAGGTTTGTAAAGCATTGGAACAGGCTGCCCAGGACTGGGATGGAATAACAACCCCCTGGAAGTGCTCAAAAGCCATGTGGAGGATGTGGCGTTTGAGGACATGGTTTAGTGGTGAACACGGTGCTGGGTTGATGGCTGGACTTGATGAGCTGAAAGGTCTTTTCCAGCCCTCAGAATTCTGTGATTCCATGGCCATCAGGTGGAGCAGAGGAACCTGCAGAGAAGTGCTCGTGCATCTCATCTCTCCACAATCTTCAGTTCACCTGTCAGGAGCCCACAAGCACAGCCCAAAGCCCTTGAAGATGTGATGGTATAAAAACACATCCCTTTCCAGGCAGAGGATGAGGAGTAGCTTTGGAGCAGCCCCAGCCAGAGGCTTGGCTTTGTGTAAAGCTTCTGCAGGAAACCCTGGCAAGAGGGAAAGTAAGGGGAGTTATATTACAGCAAATCATAGAATCCCAGGCTGGGCTGGGTTGAAAAGGACCTTAAAGCTCATCTCACTGCACCCCCTGCCATGGGCAGGTGTCACATTCACATTCTCTGGAAAATCCCTTCAGCCAGGATTTTTCTCCTGGGAAGCTGAGCAGCCTCAGAGAAAAGGAAAACAATTCTAATCTCATTTGTTTCTCCTGTGTTTTGCTCATGTGGAATGTGTTTGGAGATTGTTTCATTGGTTTCTGGTGTGAATTATTTTGATTAAATGGCCAATCAGGGCCAGGCTGTGTCAGGACTTTGGAGAGAGTCACGAGTTTTCATTATTATCTTTTTAGCATTGAGTAAATATCCTCTCTGTATTCTTTAGTATAATATAGTGTCACAAAATAATAAATTAGCCTTCTGAGAACATGGAGTCAGACTCGTCATTCCTCCCTTCATTGGACATCCCATAAATACAGTAGGCAGGGACACCCTCCACTATCCCAGGCTGCTCCAAGTCCTGTCCAATCTCCAATTGAGGGGATGGGGAGCCCCTAATATAGTGTCACAAAATAATAAATTAGCCTTCTGAGAACATGGAGTCAGATTGATCATTCCTCACTTCATTGGACACCCCACAAATACAGTAGGCAGGGACACCCTCCACTATCCCAGGCTGCTCCAAGTCCTGTCCAATCTCCAACACTTGAAGGGATGGGGAGCCCTCAACTTTCTGGGCAACAGCAGAATGGGTGAAGTGTCAAGGGAATACCCCAAGAATGTTTTATCCAGCAAGGACCAAGCTAAACCTCAAGTCACTGACTCCCACTCAAACACTTTAGAGCTCCCTTAGGGACAGGAGTGTCACCTTGCTGGGGAAGGTTGGAGGACCACCTTTCCTCACACTGTGAGCAGCAGCCACTCTTAAAGCCTTGATATGCTGCTGAGTCTAGAAATAGGAGAGTCAGCTTGTCTTCTGTTCTGCCCATTTCTGTGCAGAGCTTGAAAGATTTATTCTGTGCAATAATGAGCACAACCACAGCCCTTACTTCTTTCTTGGCAGCTTTATTAAAACATTGCATTGCTTGATTAGGTTAAACCATTTCATGTCAAGATTTACACCAACCCTAAAACAAGTAATTTTGCTATGTATGACTTTTTCTTTACTAAGCTTGGGGGAAATGCTCCCTAACCTCTAAAGAAACCTGCAGTTAAGAGCTGAGTGCCTCTGAAAAACAGAAGCTTGGCACCTCCAAGAGATGGCTCTTTCTGGAGGTCTGGAAAAGCCATGTCATAACAGATTTACTTCTGAAAAGATTATCTGACAAACACTGACAGCTTCTCAGCTCGGCTGTCCCACTGAGCCCTGCCCTCTGCTCCTTCCTGCCCACCTCCACTACAGGCAGCAGGAAGAGCAGGACCATACCACAGCCCACTCTACATTCCTGCCTCAAAGGTATCCCAACCACAGAAATCCAAATCCAAGACTTCAGCATGATCATGGAGTTCTTGGCTAGACAAACTTAAGCCAAGTTCCTGAGGCAAGTGCTGATGGGGCATTCCAGGTGCCCAGATGTCAAGCATTGCCAGCTGGCACTTGGCTCTTCTCTGCATCAAAGGGATCAGCAAACTGAAACACTGATGGCCAAGGCAAAGACAACTTGTTGCTGGAAGTTGCTGGGTTATTGCACTGCCAATCCCTTGGGCTCCCATGTGATTATTTTACAAGCTATAACACCCAGGCAGCAATAATTCTCGAAAACAAACAGAGAGGCCGAGACTCAGCATGAGGAAATTACTTGTTTTCCTAGGCAGTTTTTAAAGGTACAGCCCACCTCCTGCAGGGATCTTTTCTCCACCCCCCTCGTTGTGCACAGCTCCCTGCAGTTCTGAAGCTCAAGCTGTACTTGGGGATGTCTCTGCTCAAGATGTTTCAGGATACTTTAGGCTGGCAACACTTTGCTCCTGCCACAAACACGGAAACAAAGCTTTGAAGTTACAGTTGAAAGGCACAGCTTAAGGACACACCTAAAGATTTACTGAGGAAAGCACCCTCCAATAAGGAAAGGAACAACCACAAATACTAGTTAGTGATTAACTTATTCAGGAGACAAAGGAACCTTGTTGGTGTGTGGAGTATCCTCCAGAGCAGGAAACATAATGAGATCATGTTGGTCCATTCTCACTGCAGAATTCCAGCAGAATTCACACAAATGAGGCTGAAGCACCTCTCACCATCATTTCTAAGTTGCAAAACAATGGATAATTATTTAACTTACTATCAGAATAGGAAGTCCACCATGGCACTTATATCCAACTATTTTCCCTCAGTGCACTGATTAAATAGCAGAAAGTTTGCATCAGGTGTTTCATCATTTCAGCAGTGCCATACTCACAGCACACAGAGAGGTGGAACAGCTGGAGGATCACAGGAGAAGGAAATCACAGCTCCTGGTGGCCAATTTCCTCAGGCTCCAACGCTGCAGGAGGTGCAGTGCCTGTCCCAGGAGTGCATTCCTGAGGAAAGCAGGCAAAAACAAACCACAGACTTCAACAAAACAGCCTAAAACCCCTGCAAGGCATTTTGTAATCTTACAGCACTCAGGCTTAGTGCAGGATGTGTACCTGCCTTCCTGCCTGCACATTCAAGGCAGAATCAGAAGCATTAAAGCATCTCCTGGCAGGGTCAGTGGCTCATGACAAAACCCTGCAGCACAGAGGATCACAGAGAGCCTGGCATAGGGCCAAGGGGCCTCCAGCAGCATCCTAGGGCAGCGGGCACACAAAGCCCATCCTGGGAGTCTTGTGTAGCACAGGAGGCAAGGCAAGACTCGGGGAAAACAGATCTAGGTTGAGGACTTGCAGCTTCCCTGCTTTTCTTCTTATCCCTACCCAAATTACAGCTCCACGCTGCATTTCAGCCTCATTTGCAGGCTTGTGAGGAATGGGGCAGAGCCTGTGCCCTCACAGCTGCCTTCACCCAAACAGCTGCACCCGAAGGAGCTCTCCAGTAGCACAAAGAGCCATCACATCACCAGGGCTCCAGCAGGGAGGTGCTGAGAGATAAGGGGAGATTGATAAACAGAGCACCCACCACAGCCACGGCGAGGGGACCTAGGGCAGCTCTGGGGGGGTTATTTTGTTTGAGCTTCTACTCCACAGCTGTGGAACAGCCTGGCAGCAGTCCAGGGCAGGAGGGAGTGGCTGGAGCTGTGTCAGGTGGGATATCAGGAAAAGGTTCTTCCCCCAGAGGGTGCTGGGCACTGCCCAGGCTCCCCAGGGAAAGGGCACAGCCCCAGGCTGCCAGAGCCCAGGGAACATTTGAACAATGCTCTCAGGGATGCACAGGGTGGGATTGTTGGGGTGTCTGTGCAGGGCCAGGGGTTGGACTCCATCATCCTTGTGGGTCCCTTCCAGCTCAGCAAATTCTGTGATTCTATGATTTGTTCATGTTTTAGCTTTGTGAGCACAAAACTGATCAGTGTTGAGCAGCCAAATTCCATCATATGAATAGAGAATTCTGCCTTTCAGACATACTCTGCTCTTGACAACAGCCTCCCATCTCAAGTTTTTGATAGCTTGGATTCCAAGAAGAGCTCATGAAGAGCTATCTTTGGGATTACACTGAGCTATGATATTAACTTTTATTTATTAGATTCCCAATGAGCAGCCCTACTGCAAGTTTCTTTTTATAGCTGATCAAATTAAACATGTATGACCTGTCACCCTGTAGTCAGTCTCAGTGTTATCTCCTTGCTGAGAAAGACAATGGAGAACAACAACATTCTCTCTTCCACAGCCAAATAATTTTTAATCACCTCAGCCACAGAATCCCTATTGGTAATCTGTCCTCTGGGCCCTCCTCGTTCTTAAAGCAGAGGCTGCTAGAGAATTCAATTAATGTTTCCCCTAAGGATAACACATTCAATCACAATAAGTGAGGAAAAGCATGCTCAGATAGAAAAGAAACTCCAGCTCCAAACTTCTGTGTCCCAGTGGGCAGAACACCATTAGTCTCATGAAGTAAGGAAGGGCTTTGGGTTTCTGCCTTGGCAACAAAAACCTTTGTTGCTGCTGAATTTCCCCCATTTTAGGATGATCTGCCATCTTAATCCAGGGAAGCCCAAAGGAGTTCTCAGGGTTAAACCTTCAGAAGATCAGTGTTGGGTCTGTTGTGCTGATTTGGTTTTCCCCATCTGTTGAAGAATATGTAAATCCTATATGCCACCACTTCCACTGCTCAGGTGCCTAAAACATTATCCAGTTAGCAGAGGAAAAAGCATGGATTAAATCCCAACCCTTTTTGAAGGGCAAAATTCTCAAAGGAAAGCCATGTTCTGTCTCAGGCTTTGCCCAGTTGGAACTTTCTGCTGTAGTATTTATCACTGAGTCACAGAATCACAGAATAGCCTGAGCTGGAGGGGACTGACAAGGATCATTGAATCCAACCCCTGGCCCTACACAGGACACCCCACAATGCCACCCTGTGCATCCCTGAGAGCATTGTCCAAATGCTCCTTGGGTTCTGACATGCTTGGGACCATGACCACTGCCTGACCATCAGGCCAAAACATCATCTGGGGAAAACTTTTTCCTAAAATCCTAAACCTGCCCTGACAGCTCCAGCCACTTAGCTCAGCTTCCCCACATCACCTTCAAACAGAATATTGTGTCCCAGTCACACAGATCTTGAACAAATCCAACCATTGTCTTGCTCAAGCAGGGTAAAGTGTGAATTTCAAGCTCCCTACACATGGCCAAAAATGGTCCAAATCAGCTCAAGCACAGAACAAACCTGCAGCTCTTAGTGGATTTGCTCTCCATGTTATGGGTTGGAATTGTATGCTCTTTAAGGTCCCTTCCAGTCCAAACCATTCCATGATTCTATGATCAATTTGTTTCTACTGGACCTGGAGGCATTCTTCTACTCCAGAGGACTAAAGCTTCAAAAATATACATTTAGAATAAATTTTGCACACATCCTGTCCCACCAACCTAAAATATGCAGGCACTGGGTAGAAACCCAGCTTCCCAAACCAGCCTGTTGTCAGCAGCTTCAATGCTGCATAAACACACCCAGGGACATCTGCTGAGTCACAGCAGCAGCACGAGATTACCCAAGGTTTGAAAAATCTGGATTTCAGAACAGAAACCGCTGTGTTGCTGTCAGTCAGCAGCGAAACAAAACACAGCATTGAGGGAGGGGGGGGAAAAGAAAACAAAGCCAAACTGTTGGCTATGTTGGGTAACTTTTCCAGTCTTCTCTGCTTGTGATAGTGGCAGATGGCCCAGTCTGTAAATTAGCAGTTACCAGATGGGCCCCCTAAGTAGCTTTACTGCAGTAAATTGATTTGTTCGTGGATTTGGTATTAAAATGTCCTTCACTGTCTGGGTAGTGTTTGGCCACAGAGCTGCAAATTCCACTTGATTGCAGGGAAGGCCAAAACCCCAAACATGCCTGTTGGGAAGCCACTTCCACGTGTGGTTACTGGTGAGTCCCAGTCAGCAGCCAGGTAGGCAAACTGGAGGCACTTGGCTCTGCCAGAGAGGCCAGAGCAGACTCAGGAGACTGATGATCCCTTCAAACTCAGGATATTCTATGACTCTATCCTTTAGTTCTGGACATGGATGATAAATACGACAACTTGGCAGTGAGGAGCTGGGAAAGGACACCCTGACCTAGGGAAATATCTGTTGGGTTGACACAATTATCTCAGGACACAATTCTCATTGTGGGAAGGAATTCAGCTTATCAGATACTTCAGTGCCATCCATCTGTCCCTCTCCTTCTTCCCTCTGTACCCTTTGCCTCTCCTCCAACTATTTTCTCAGAATCACAGAATTCCTCTGGAAATCATCCAGTCCAATCCCCTGGGTCACCTAGAGCTGGTGACACAGGAGTGCATCCAGGTGGGTTTGGAATTCCTCCAGAAAGGGAGACTCCACAGCCTCCCTGGGCAGCTGTTCCAGTGCTCTGCCACCCTCAGTGAACAGAGGTTCTTTCTCATGTTGAGGTGGAATTTCTTGTGGTTTCCTTTACAGCCATTGCTCCTCATCCTGCCACTGAAGAGAGTCCAGCACTGCCCTCTTGGCACCCACCTTGGAGAGATTTGTATGGATTGATGAGATCCCTCTTGGCACCCACCTTGGAGAGATTTGTATGGATTGATGACATCCACTCAGTCTTCTCTTCTCCATACTAAACAGGCCCAGCTCATGAAGCTTTTCCTCATCAGAGAGGGGCTCAAGACCCCTCATCATCGTTGTGGCTTCTGCTGAACCCTCTCCAGCAGCTCCTTTTCTTTCCTGAACTGTGGAGACCAGAACTGAACACAAAACTCCTAAAGTGGCCCCAACAATTCTGCTGGAGGTGCTGATGAACCACATGTGCAGATTTTGGCCCGTCTCTGTCTCTTTTGCTGCTCGGCTGTGCAGTGAGCTCCCTGTAGCAGCACGTGCTGCCTTGTTATCCAGGGTGAACTTTGGGTGCTGAAAGGCACCTTTATTTTGTACTGCTAACCAGAATTTCTACTCCTGTGTCAATACCTCAAAGAGGATGGAATTACTGGAAAGAAAAGAAAGTCAATATGTGATTTTCCTCCATTTCACGGCAGAGGCTGATAGCCAACATTCCCTAGCTTTGGTTGTTATCCTTGCAGACCTCTGCTCAAGTAAGAGGAAATTGTCTCAGCAGTAGTGAGCCGGAAGCTAGAGATTGACATTTATTGAAGAGAAATACTCCACATTCCTTAGATTTCTTAATAAACCCACAAGTGTTTCCATCTTCCTAGAACTTCTTTGGCATGTCCTGGCATGATGTCCCCTAAGACTCAGTCCCAAAAGCCTTTGCATACATTTTAGTTCATGTCAAAGGCTGGAAATCGTGACTTAATGCTCCCAGTGGTCCTCTGTGGCTGCAAGGCCTGTAAAGTCACCAGGGAAGAGTGACAAACAAAAAGAAATTACTCAGATTTCTGCAAAAGTGCTGTCACATGATGGTTGATAGTTCTAATATCTGGATATTAGATATATAGCTGGCAAAACAAACCAAAGAGTTTTCCTCCTCAAGCCTGGAGAATTAAATAATTTGTCAGCTTGAAAGCTCGTATTTCCTCAAGTTATGCTGCTGACAACAAACAAATGGGCAATGGAGCATTGTTCCATCTCCCTTTTTTCTTCCATGTCCATTTCTCCCATTGTTTCAAAAGAACTCCAAGTAAGATCTCCAACCAGAGGTATAAGTACATACTATTGTTCCTAATTTTTATTAACTTGACTCAAACATCTTCACATGCCCACTTAATCCTTAATCCAACACTAAATTATCAAAACCTAATCCTGAAAATGGAAAGAGCACCAATGGCTGTGATTAAGATATTTTCTGCCTTACTACCTAGTGAATGTATCCAGCATTGAGACAAGCAGCATCCAAACCCAAACTGCTGACCTGCAAACCACTACTGCTGAATGTTGTGTTTTTCTGCTGGAAAAGAAGCAACAAGGCCATTTCTAAACCAGGTTTTTGCAGGGGAATGTGTGATTTAAAGGGCTTTGCGCTCCAGCTGATGAGACTGTTCAAATTCAGCAAGTTCTAACTATTACACACAACTATTATTCTCCAAAAGAGCCTGGTTTACTGCAATATCAGTGCAAGGAAACCATGGGGTACAAAGCCTGCTGCATTGAGCGCTGGAGGAAGTAAACCCTGGGCTCAAGGGAGTGCTGGGAATGACAAACAGCTCTCCCCCTCTTCTCCTTCAGCACTTCACCCAGTGTCTGGATATCTGGCACGTCACATTTTCCCCAGAGAACTACTTGTTTTCTTTACTATCCCACCAAGCAGCATCCTACCCTGAGAACCAAGGCAGATATTCCTACTGGAATGCAAAACAATCTGGCATTTTTCAGGATAAGGTTTATTGTTGGAGTTTCATTTCCTGTTGGTCATTCTTCCTTCTCCAACTCTCTTCCAGTGAATCTCAGTTTGTCTTCAGATTTTACCCATGACCTGGGCTGACCTGCCTTTTAGCCTCTGTCTCTCAAGCTGCTTGATAGTCCTGTCCTCCTGTTCACAAAACTCATGTTTCCTGGCAGTGAAGCACAGAAATTTGCATTTGACAATTTAAATAGGAGTAGGGAAGTCCATGTTCCAGGAAACCTGTCTCTGCTGCTAGGGGCCCTGTCCCCATCCTCATACAGATGAGACTGCCTGCCCTGCTCCTCCTCACACCTCAGCTCTCTGCTGCCTTCCAGACCATCAGTGTCCTTTCCACGGAACCTGAACTGATTTTTCTAGATACTTTTGCCAGTCAAGTGGCTTATTTGTGTGCTTTTATCAACCTGCCCTGGAGCTGGGGAGGGCAAGCAGTGAGGGGACATGTTCCAGTCTCTCCTGATTGAAATAAAGTTATGTTTAGCAATAAATAACTGATATGAGGTGAAAACAATCAATTACTGTTCAAAAAAGGAAAGGCCACCCTTTAGAACTGATCTGCTCACTGCAATGCAAGTTATCCCACCTCACTACTAGCAATTGCTTTTTGTTTCCTCCCTCTTCCCAGACAGCAAAATCCCAATAAGCCCTTTCCAGCTGTTTTCAGTCACTAATTCCTTCCAGTTCAAGTCCTTCCTGAAGAGACTGAAGCAAAAACCTCCTGATAAGTTTGCAGTCCAACCTGAGCACTTGGCTTATTCTCATTTACCATCCATTCCACTTTTTTACTGGCTTCACCCTTGCACCTCCCATTCCTGGTCCATGTTTGAGATTGTGGCTTCCCTGTCTTGGGAGCAAGGACAACACATTTATCCTCCTGTTCCCTGTTTTGTTCTTGGCAAAACCCTTTCTCTCTGCATACTGCACCATACAGTATTCTGGGACTTTAGTCCTTAGAAGCATTTTTACTGCAAATCGACAACACATTTATCCTCCTGTTCCCTGTTTTGTTCTTGGCAAAACCCTTTTCTCTCTGCATACTGCACCATACAGTACTGTGGGACTTTAGTCCTTAGAAGCATTTTCACTGCAAATCCACAAAGGCAATCCCTTATACACCTTCCCAGGATGCACAGACTCACATTGGAAAGTTGTACTTCACCATTCCTTGCACTTTGAAGTGCGAGTACCAAAAGGTGCACAGGGAAATTATCTCTTCTTCACCCTCATCCTCCTGCAGTGGCTATGAAGAACTGGAAAGCAGGCTTCAGCTTTTGCCAGGTTTTGTGCATTTTCTTCATCCTTCTCATTGCCAGGCAGGTCAAACAGCTGGGCAGCTGCTGGGCTGTTATTTGTGCCAGGAGTGAGGGCTGTATGGACTCAGGCAGTTCATACACTTGACTGATAAAGGGCATCACCAGAGCAGGTTACACAAGCATGCCTGGAAAGCCACATATTGTGCACAGCTGGGTAACGAGATAAAAACAGCTCAACGCTGGGACTAGGAACTGGATCAGTAGGGTCACCCTAACCTGCATTGTTCACGGCTCAGCAGCTTCTCTGAAGCCCATCCAGAGAGCCTGGGCTGTAACAAAGCCCTTGTGTGGTGCAGCAGCAGCCAGCAGTGCTGTGAGTGCACTGAGAGCCTTCCTGCAGCGCAGAACACGATGGTCTGATAGGTCACTGTAGAATCACAGGATGGTTTGGGTTGGAAAGGACCTCAAAGCTCATCTCATCCCACCCCCTGACATGGGCAGGGACACCTTCCACTAGCCCAGGCTGCTCCAAGCCCCATCCAGCCTGGCCTTGGACACTGCCAGGGACAGACAGCCTCAGATTCTCTGGGCAACTTTACCTCCTGCCTGTTTTTACAGGTACTTTTATGCAATCTGAGCTGACAATAAAAACCTTTTCCATCTTCCCAGGCCACCAGCTCAAAGTACTTCAAGCTTGGGGCAAAAATTTTTATTTTCTCATAGCAGCGCAGAACACGATGGTCTGATAGGTCACTGTAGAATCACAGGATGGTTTGGGTTGGAAAGGACCTCAAAGCTCATCTCATCCCACCCCCTGACATGGGCAGGGACACCTTCCACTAGCCCAGGCTGCTCCAAGCCCCCTCCAGCCTGGCCTTGGACACTGCCAGGGACAGACAGCCACAGATTCTCTGGGCAACTTTACCTCCTGCCTGTTTTTACTGGTACTTTTGTGCAATCTGAGCTGACAATAAAAGCCTTTTTCCCTCTTCCCAGGCCACCAGCTCAAAATACTTCAAGCTTGGGACAAACATTTTTATTTTCTCATTCTTTATGGAATCACAGAATCATTTAGGTTGGAAAAGACCTCCAAGATCACTGAGTCCAACCTGTGACTGATCCCCACCCTGTCACACAGACCAGAGCTCTGAGTGCCACATCCCTGGACACCTCCAGGGATGGGCACTCCACATTGCCCTGGGAAACCCCTGCCAAGGCCTGACCACCCTCTCTGTGAAGAAGTTTCTCTTGAAAATTCTTCTGTGAAGAGTTTTCTCTCTCTCTTGAAATTTCTCCTATCTGAACACAACCTGAGGCCGTTCCCTCCCCTCCTGTCCCTGTTCCCCGGGAACAGAGCCTAACCTCCCCCTCAGCTGTCCCCTCCTGTCAGGAGTTGTGCAGAGCCAGAAGGTCCCCCCTGAGCTCCTTTTCTCCAGGCTTCCTGTCCTCCTGGCTGAAGCCAGCAATGCCTGGGAGGCTGGAAGCTGGCCAGCCACAGGCAGTCTGCACACCATGTCCCAGCCTTTGGCACAGCTTTGTCCTGCATGGCATCAGTGTCACTTGCACTAGTGAGAACGCTGGAGCTTATGCAAATTATCCCCAAGCTAATGCAGAATTGATCCCATTTAAATATTCATCAACTCATAGTATTTAGGAGCAAAAAAAAAGAAAGTAAAATAACTTACTTTTTTCTTGCACAGCCTACAAAGTGCTTGATTCTTTTATCTTAATGACAAAAAATGAGTAAATATAAATCAGTAAATCAGTGCATTTAATCTCTGTGGAGGGAAGGGACAAACATAAGTTATGAAAGCTGTTATGAAGTTTGTAGTGTACTAAGAACTCCAGCTAAATAGCTCAACTGTTCAGAGTTACATTTCAGCCCATTTTACTGTACTTTTTTCCCTTTTTTTTTTTTTTTTTTTTGAACAGTGAAGCAATCAAGGCTTGAATAAAGCCTGGTCCAACACTGAGCTGATTCCCAGAGCCAAAGGACTGACTTCACTCCTAGGTCAGGCACAGATTTGGCTCTGTGCTGTGACAGGACACTGGGAGCTGTGTCTCAGCCCCCAAGTGCAGATGTTTAAGCACTCTCCACCAGTGATACACACACACCAGTGCAAAAAGAGGACTTTCCAGGGAAAAGAAATAAAAGCTGCTGTGGAAGGACAAGGAAAGAGCAAGGACAAGCCCGCACAGGGAGGTGGTGGTCATGAATCATCATATAAGCAGAACAGAGTATGGTTCTGTCATGTTGGGAAACTGATTCTTACATTTTCCAGCTGCAGATCACTTGGAGACTTTTGAGTACAGAAGCCTTAGTCATTCAGCTTTGCACTTCAAAGCTTATTACTGATAATTGAGAAACACTTACTTAAAACTCTTATTCTATTCACCAAAGCGACATTTGCATGTCAGCTTTCCCTTTGGAGAATGAAGTTTTCCACAGTGGCCTTCCCTCAGACTGCAAATCTGCAACTAAAAGTTGAGTTGAGAGTGGAGTAAGTGCTAATCCTTAGCCATGAGCACATGGCAAGTGCTGTTCAGAGCTGGAAAAAAGGGTTTGCATTACTTTTAGTTACAAGCTTCCCATTTTTCCCAAGGACTATCTCAGCCAGACAGGGCAAAGCTGCACAGCCAGGATTGCACAGGGGCACTAAAGGTTTACTCTGCTAAGTCCAAGTAGGGTAAACTTATTACCCCAGCTCACATGTTCCAGAAAAAGTGCTGCAAAACTCCCACTGGCTTCAGCCAGCAACCTCTGCCACAGAGGCAGAGGAAGGGTTTTGACTCTGATGATTTGGCTGGAATCAAACAAGGAGACTTTAGTTAGTGACTGGTTTTATTGGCACCCATTAATCAGTTTTTATTCATATTTATTCACTGTAACTTCTGTGCATGCTTATACTGGAACCCTGACTCTATCCCCTTCCAGCAGAAAATATTCTTTCCATGCTGTTTTCTTACAGCCTACAAATAGTTAAGAGCCAATTTTATTAGGTTGCCCTTATCACCTGAAGTGCTGCTTTGGCTCCTGGAGAGCCCAGCTAAGCAAACAATTACTCCTCTCCCTCAGAGTATTGGGGCAGGCTGTGCTCTGTTGCAGCACACACCATCTTCTTCCATAGAATTTGAAAGCTGAACAACTTCTGCAGGGAAATAAGGGACAAACACCTGACTGAGCTTCCAGTTCCAAGCAAGAAAAAGGAGCAAAAGCACATACAAACATGGAATTGTAGAGAAGAATCAAAAAGAAGCATCAAAAGCAGCATGGGCAGCAGGGGAGGGGCAGATTCTGCCTCTCTGCCCTGCTCAGGTGAACCCCCCTGCAGGGCTGCCAACTTCTGCAGGGAAATAAGGGACAAACACCTGACTGAGCTTCCAGTTCCAAGCAAGAAAAAGGAGCAAAAGCACATACAAACATGGAATTGTAGAGAAGAATCAAAAAGAAGCATCAAAAGCAGCATGGGCAGCAGGGGAGGGGCAGATTCTGCCTCACTGCTCTGCCCAGGTGAAACCCCCCTGCAGGGCTCAAGCCCTGTGGTCCCAGCACAGGGAGGATGTGGAGCTGCTGCAGCCAGGCCAGAGGAGACCACAAAGATGATCAGAAAAGATGGAGCAGCTCTGCTGTGAGAAAAGTTGGGAGAGTTGGGATTGTTCAGCTTGCAGAAGAGAAGCTTCAGGGTGATTTAATTGTGGCCTTCCAGAGCCTGAAGGGAGCTCCAAGCAAGATAGAGAGGGATTATTTACAAGGGCCTGGAGCACCAGGACAAGGGGAAGTTGCTTCACAGGGACAGAGGGCAGGGCTGGATGGGATATTGGGAAGGAATTGCTCCTGTGAGGGTGGGTAGGCCCTGGCACAGGGTGCCCACAGAAGCTGTGGCTGGCCCTGGATCCCTGGAAGTTTTCCAGGTTAAGCAGAGCTTGGAGCAACCTGGGATAATGGAAGGTGTCCCTGCCCATGCTGGGGTTTAGAATGAGATGGGCTTTAAGGTCCCTTCCAGCCCAACCTGTGATTCTAGGACTTCTAGAGGCACAGGATTATCTGTTATATCAAACATTACTCAGTGTCATACCAAGCCAACAAGTTCCCCAAGCTGCCAGGCTTTTATCAGCAGATTTTTCATCCCTGCTGGGCACTGGTTACAAACCATCAGCTGTCAGCGCAGGCCTGCTCCCTGAGATTGACTGATAACCAAGCAGTTGCCCTTCAGCCATGTCGATATTCCTCTGCTGACAAGCAGCAGCAGGCAGGAGAGGAGCACTTGACATCTGTGCCCTGACTCCTCCTGCTTTGCACAACCCCTCCTGCTTTGCATGAGGTTGTGCAGCACCCTGGGAGCTCAGACAGGACAGGTCTCAGAATGTGCTCTACATCCACTCAAAGCTTCAACTTCTCAGGGCAAATGATGGTTACTCTGGAGGTTACCCTGAGATGTTTCTCCCTGCAGAAGACAGCTGAAGTATGGATTTATATTTAGTCACACTCTGTTTTTCATTAAAACTCAAATGAGTCTTAGTTTTCTTCTGTCAGATTGAGTAAGAAATACTCATTGCTTCTTCCAGGCAAATAGTCGTGCTGCCAGATTTAAGCTTTTCTTAATCTTCTCTGGGAATGAATTATACTGAGGAACCACTTGAACTCCTCTGAAACTACAATTTCCTTGAGTGGCAAGCAGCCCAATTCTATAAAAAGTATCAGTATAAGGACAAATGTATTTGATGAAGGCTCCTGCTGATGTCAACATGAGACACCAGCAAGGATGATGGGTAAAAACCTGCCTGTGCAAAAGAAATAAAGCCAGTTCTGTGTGGGATGAGTGTAAAAAACCATGAAATGCTGCCAGCTCCTGAGTGCTGTTTGCATCAGTTTGGTTTTCCACATAAGGCATTGACATGCTTCATTTCAAAGTGATTTATAGCAGCATTAAAAATTCTTTCACTGCTTTGTTTTGTTTGGAGCTTTTCATTATCAGGGTTGGCACAACATGTTTTTTTGGGGGCTGACAGACATCTCCCTGCATTTAGGAGCTGGAGATGTTTGGGAACACCTGGTAGCAAGTTTCCTTTAGTCTTGAGAGAAAGAAGAATCATTGGGAGTGCTATTAAGTAGAAAATTGAGCTTTGGAGCTTTATTTCTCAGGCTGACCATCAGAGCATGTTTTGTCTGGAGTCAGGGAGCCATCAGGGCAGGAATCACTCCAGGGCCTGCCTGTGACAAGGGCTGCTGGTGGCAGGCTGTGCTTCCAGCTGCCCTTTCAGCTGGAAAATCATCTGCAGCTCCAGCTCCCCCCTCTGCAACATGGGACTGATGCTCTGTTCATGCTCACACACACTGAAGGTAGCAAATAGTCTTCAGTCTGCATCAAACCCAGAATAAATCTGATAAAAAATGGATGCTTTACAGCCCAGAAGTCTGGGGTTTCAGACTTTGGTCAACATTCCAGTGAATCCCATTGCAAATGGAGATATCTCAGGTTCCTGAACCACATTTTGAGAGCTTTGCTGGCATAAAACTCAGGCACTGCAGGGCAGGGTTTAGCTGAACTGCTGTGGTTTCATGAATCATGGTGCTGCCTCATCAACCAAGAAGTCAAGCCAGCCTCAGCTTCCCAAAAGGTTGCTAAAATGCTGTTTAGCATTTTTAATAAAGGGAAAATACACCCTCAAGGGCCCTGAGCAACCATTAGTAACACCCAGTGACAATAAACGAGTAACACTAGAGAGTTTTTGGTAAAGGCACTCAACTAATGGCTTTAACCACAGCAGAGAGAGGCTGCTGGGAGCTGGATTTGATGGGAGCCAGGTATTGAAATTGTCAGTGATTCTGCAACTGCTAAGACAGCCTAAGCACTAAGTGATAAACTGTGAACTGAGTCAGCATTTACAGCTCCCTGTATGAGAGGGAAAAGGGCAGTAAATCATTCACCCATATTTTGACACTAATGAATGATGCAAGGATGTCTCAAACCTTGTAAGTCCAATGTGTTTCTTCTACTCCAGGTAGAAGTTTTGTACCTGAGGATGTCAGCACATTTAAAGTCAAGCTCATTTGAAACCCTCTTGTCACGACCTCCAGTGACCATCGTGTAACAAATGGTGATGTTGCACCTTGTGAAAAGACCAAATAACTTGTACCATTCAATAAAAAACCAATTCGTATTACTCAAAATGAAAGCTCAACATCTTTTCATATACTGGCACTGAAAGCTGCTCTAGGAGGGCAGCATGTCACAGAGGCAGTGCTTGATCTTGCAGCCTTTTTCAAAGTCAAACCCTAGAGAGAAACCTAAAACCAGCCTTCAGTAGGCACAGACATACATAGACACATACAAGCAGGGTGCTAAAACCAGAATTCAGATGGGAGAGTCAAGTTTTGCTTGTTCTCAAACGCTACCCAGGCTCAATGCTTCCTTCTCCTCACTTCTCACTGTGTCTCCTCTCTCCCCCCTTGTCATTTCCTGAAGGGCATTGCCAGCCTCAGAGCAGCATAAACACTCACATCATCTGAGCTGCAGCTGCCACTCGTGGCTGCGTGGGAGCATTCCAGCAGCAGCAAGGCAGCCACGTCCACACCAACAGCTCTGACTGCAGGGAAGGGCTCCACAGGATCCTTCACCCACAACTTTCTGCAGAGACATCCTTGCTACAGCAGCCTGGAGATTCACATCCCAGCCCCTGGCAGTGGCAGGAAGCAGGCAGGCTCGGCATGGCCATAAACCAAATAAAATCCATCTGGGCATAAGTTCATATTTATTAGCATTTCCAGTGCACAGTGCTACTTTAATTCCCCGATGGCTCCCAGGCTGCTGCATCTCACTGATGCATAAGCAGCCTTTCTGCTGCTATTATAAAACAAATTACCTCATGCATGAGTGGCCTTAATATCAGTTCATGCTCCAAGCTGTTCTCCTGTGCTGACATATGTACCCCCTGTTCACCCTGTGCTGCTGAAGGCAGATTGGCTTCTGAAACCACCCATCAGATAGAGCAGGAAATGGATGATAAAACACTGTGCACAGCATTAGCTCCAATACATTCCCCATATTCTGCTCCCTTTGCTGTGGTTTCCTGCTCAGTGTAAAAGGGGTTACTGGGTGAGCAATAGGGTTTCAAGCCCTCCCTTTCTCCTTTGCCATCCCAGCCTCACGTGGCAGGTGTTTCTCTGCCTGTCACGGCTGCAGAGCTCTCTCCCCATTAAGGCAGTGGTATCTGCAGGGATAAATTTTGGCCTGAGCAGCACTGGACACCTCAATGAGTAAATAACCATGTCATGGAAGCACCAGTCACTGAAATGAGAATATTATAAATAGAAATATTCCCCATAAGCGGCTTGTGACTAAGCTCACTTTTGAGCTAATAACTTCCCATGGAGATGAACTCTGCAGGAAAGCTCACAGAGCTATAAATACTCAGAATTCATTAACAGATCTTTTTAGTTGCAAACATTCTTTTCCGGCTGTGCATCATGACACTGGTGCTCCCAACCCATTCTCCTTTCAAAAGCTGCAATTGTTTAACCCCCAGATCCGGCCACTCTCAGAAATCCACAGGAAGAAAACATTGGGCCAGTTTTGAATATTAAGACCTTATTCCAGTGCCAAAGAAAGAAGATAAAAAAGAAAAATATGACAAGGAACAGATGCTATGTCATGAGCAAGTCTAGACTTTCATACTCTTTGTAAGTTTTAACATTTTGCTAATCTATGAAGGAAGAAAATATATTTTAAGGGCCTATGATTGTATTCCTTGGGTTCTGAGGTAATGAGAATTGTGGATTTGTACTCAGTTTCAGTAGAAGCTCAAGTTTTACTGCCTGCCCAGCAGTGCTGTGATGGGAAGATGAAGGCTGACCTCCCCGGGTCACAGAGTGGCAGATCCTGCTGGAGATGGTTTTGTTTCCATGTGGTTGCCCAGCTTCAGGGCTGCACACCAACGCTGCACTTCTGAAAAGGCACTTGTAAATTGCAGCATTATTTGCATCCAAATAGTCTCTCAGGTGCAGATGCTCTCTTGCAACCACGCAGTGATGCTCCCTTGAGCAAGAGTTTAGCTTATGCTAGGCCAACTTAAATCCTTTTAATTTCATTACCTAGACATGACCCACAAGAGCCTAAGATTTATTTTCTTATGTTGCAAGCTAAAAGCAGAGCAGGCCAGTATCTTTTCCCCTGTTTAAAGTCACAGAGCAGTATTTTTTGCTCCTGCTTATTTCTTTAATTCACTTAGTGAAGGCTGGCACCGAGACCCAGCCCTGCTGCTGCTGTTGCCATGTAGGTGTTTGGCAACAGCCTCCACGCAGGGATTGTGGTACAATATCAATGAGCTCTTCATCATTGCACTATTAAATCAGGAGCTTTGTGGATGCTTGACAGCAGGGCAAATCCACAGAATCACAGAATCCCTGAATGCTTTGGGAAAAGCCCTTAAAGCCCTAATTCCCCCTGCCATGGGCAGGGATACCTTCCACTAGATCAGGGTGCTCCAAATCCTGCTCTTGCTTCAGCCCCTAAGAATAATTCTGGTACAAAAGGAGGGCAGGAGTTCAGCTATGCAAGCCAAACTCTACAGGAGTCTCATGGCATCCTAGTATTTGCCCTTTTGTTGCACAGCAAAATGTTTTCTACAGCTGTCTGCTCCAGACAAGACCAGCAGCTGTGGCTTGGCCATTTTCTCAGCTCAGGGAAACAACCTCAACTCTGTCTTGTCCCAGACTCTGTTCCTAGTCAGCTGGGCTTTTTCCAGCCAGCTCCATTTCTGGCTTCTACATTTTAGCCCAGAAAGGCCAGTGCCCCAGAATTTTAACTTGACCACTTCAGTTTGATCAGGCAGCATGCTGGAGCCTAAAGATAAGGACAAACTTCCAGGTATCAGGCTGGTTTTCAGGCATCTACACTCCAATTAAACAGGACACTGTGCTGTAACAGGATCTTTAAATGCAAATGCATCAGCCAAGGCTGACAACCAGGAGCATCCTGGACTGCTGCAGGAAGGTAAATCACAGCAAGGAGAGCGAGCAGCACGCTCCAAGCTGCTGCTTTGTCGAGCTATTACTCACCAAGGAAAGAGCATAATTATTTTTCCACGCTTTCATGAAGTGAAGAGAGGATCCTTCAGCCTTATCTAATGGCTCATGCCAGCAGTGAGCTCAAATACAGGGACTACCAGTTCCTGTTCCCTGTAAGACCTCCATATAGGCAAGTTATTTTAGGATTGGAGGTGTTGAGTGATGCCCATGTTTTCCTGTCACTGTGTATATGAGCACAACAGGTAGCACTTACCCTGTACTCTCACTTTGCTTTGCAGAGGACTATCTACTCATTTAATTTCCAATTTTAATTTAAGTTCAAGCTCCTGGCATTGTCTGCACTCCCATGCCACTGCCCAGGCTTGCAGCACTAGTGCACAGGGCAGGTACCTTGGCAGATGTGCTGCTGCAATTGGCCACAGCTTCTCCTCCAGCCTCTAACTTGCCCTATCATCTTTGAATTCAACCAGCTTTTCCTCCTCCTGGAAAGAAAAAAAAAAGGTCTGTGAAAACAATCTATTGTTGGAATAGCTAATTTTCAACACTAAAGTGGACAGGTTCTACAAAATTACCTCAGCCTCATGTGCCTCTTTGTGCCAACTACAATTATGTTGATATTTCTTGTATATCCTCTCCTCACCAGCAGCCAGTTGGTGGTACAACAGACATGATTATCCTGATGTTTTCTGGTGATCCTTTCAGCAAATGTGTCTAAAGTAAACTCTGTCAGTTTGGAGGTGCTGTAATCTGATTTGGACTGCACAATCACCCCTCACATGAGGTACTGTTTTGCTTGCATTATTCTACCTGCTCAGCACACAAACTGCAGTTCAAAAGCCACTGGGGATGGAAAGAGCTGATTGTTTCAGCTTCTAAAGATGGGGTTTCCCCTAAAATTTGACTGGTGTTGGCTTTGGGTAAATCTCCTGGCTAAATTCCTGCCCAAGTGGTTCAGAACTCCAAGGGGAGAGAGTTAGCCCAGCTGACTTGTACTTAACTTCCACCAACCCATTTTTATTCCCCATTCTTTTTGGCCCTTGGCTGAAGTTATTAAAGTGTCATTACTTGAATACTGGTTTTACTAAAAATTACTCCCAGTTTCAATAGCCTTCAGCTCACTGCAGCTATTGGCAACCTCTCTGTGCTAAATTCAATTTGTCTGTGCCTTTCAGATGTTCAAGATTTCACTTCTTAAATCCTGCTTGGCACCGAGGAGAAGAGGATGTTACAGACATTTCTCACTAAAGGTTTCTTTTCAACAAAAGCCCCAGTTCTATGAGTCTCTAATCAGGTTTTTGAAAATCATCTCTCAGAAGGAAGAAGCAGCTCTTTGAATTATCTCTTTCTTACAGTGTGAAGTTAATGAAAGTCCAAAATGTTCCCACTCATTTCATTATAGGAGCCTTCATTTGCATTCCATTGAGCTGAATCATAACTGAGCCTTACCCCCACACTGGGCATGCAGCCTGCACAGTTTACATGTGTGTTGGTAAAAGGTGAAGAAAGGGGTTTTTTTCAGCCAATTTCCTAATCCATTTCTACAATCTCTTCCCCAAGTGTCCAGTTTTTACTGTGCCAGGCTAAAGGTAAAGGCTAATTTAGAATTACAGTGCACAGAGACTCAGGTTTAATGCAGTCAAATGTGGCTTTTAAAATTATTATTAGATTTTATGGGAAAATAGGCATAACTACCCACTACAATTTTTCAACTAAGTGTGGAAACACTTTGCAAAAGTGGATGTCTGATTCTGCATGATTTATAACATTAATTTTCCCCCAGTAACAATCACAGAATCCTACTCACAGACTGGTTTGGGTTGGGAGGGACCTTAAAGCCCATCTTGTCCATGGGCAGGGGCATCTTCCACTGTCCCAGGATGTTCCAAGCCCTGTC
The DNA here is from genome assembly GCF_014805655.1 of Passer montanus. Lineage (NCBI taxonomy): Eukaryota > Metazoa > Chordata > Aves > Passeriformes > Passeridae > Passer > Passer montanus. Next base: position 956,955 of record NW_024363716.1, on the reverse strand, counting down.
CAACCTGGCCTTGGACACTTCCAGGGACCCAGGGGCAGCCACAGCTTCTGTGGGCACCCTGTGCCAGGGCCTCAGCACCCTCACAGAGAATAATTTCTTCCCAGTATCCCATCTAACCTGCCCCATTTAATCTTAAGCCTATTCTAATAGGGCAGTGATTGCTCAGCTCCAGGTTTCCTACCCAATTTGAGGACCTGAAATGGTTTGCTGTTGTTCCCAGCTCTGGACATAAAATCTCATCCCCAATATTAAAGAGATAATCATTGTCCCCAGATCCTATAAATATGGAGGAGATATATATATATATATAAATATCCATGGATAGCAGCCAGCTGGATTGTCACATGAACAGATAGTAATAAAGGTGAGCCAGTTTTGAGATGTCTCAGTCCCTTTCCCAAGGGGAATCTTTAAAGATCCCTTGGGAGCTGTTATTCATATTGATGCATCCCAGAAATAGTGATGCCAATTTGTACAGCTGGAGCATCCCTTACTTGGTTTGGAAAATGACAATAATTGAAAATATGTATCAGGGAAGGACTTCAACCTTTCCATTTTGAGCTCAGCCAAGCAAAGCAGATACATGGAGAAATTTGTCAGGAAACAGGCTGGAATTGTGGGCACTCTCAAGGACCTATTTATGGATATGGATTAGAAACAGGTACTTGTTACATCCAGTTCTTAAATCTCAACAGGTCTAACTTCCCTTTTTCCTTACAAGTTTAGCAATATTGCTTTCCCAAGGAAAGAGAGGCATGGCCCACACCAAGGGCAGGACATCTCTGTGTCTCACCAAATGAGAAAATGAAGAAACCTATGGTTTGGGAAGTATTCCCAAGTTAGCCATGACTGCACTAAATAGCTACAGGAATCAGTTCTCAACTATGGTTTAAAACTGAAAACTAATTTATCTTCTACAGTGGCTTTCACTCTTTACTGTTAATTATCAGCCTCTATTATCCCTTTTTTCCCTCCAATAATATCTTCCCCCTCAGCCATGCACAAGGCTTCCCACACCCAGGTCTGGAAAGCCCTTCCAGTCAGGGCTGGCTCACTGGACCACTTATTATTTACAAGCTGCCAGTGCCTCATGGAGAGGTTACTAAAGGCCATCTGCCTAAAGAATTCCTGTTTATATTCCTCTTGCTTTATCCTTAGGAAAAACAGTTGCATGCAGGCAGAGGTATTTAAAGCTTGACCCATCCTCCCTGGTCCTGCTGGGAGCTATAATCTGTCTGTGCTATCTCGACTGATATTTGTGTAGCTGATTATGTCGTCCAAACAAGGGATTAGGATCCTGATTTGGGGAGGGAGCAGCACGAACAGAGGGTGTCTGAAGGGACAGGCTTTTTTTTGTTCCCAGTCAGATTCCCTGAACAAAAGGGAGAGAGAAGAAATGCATCTTGTATAAAGGGCAATTGTTTCCCAATGGAACATTTAATGTTTTTCCATTAAGCATGAGCTGCTCTGGTTGTTATGGAATATTTTATGAACAGGTCCGCTAATGCGATGCCCAGCTCCGGCACTGTCTGCACCAGGAAAACAAAGCCAGCACAGGCCATCCTTTTGTGTTTTGATTTCCTCCTTTCACCCACACAGGGGATGAATCAGAATATTATCTTTGAGTTTTTATGGCTATTGGATGAATATTCCCATGTCTCTTGCCTAAACAACAATTCCTCATATTAAACTTCTTCATGCAAATAAAGGCTGGGATGTGCCAGGCTTGGATCCCTGGGCACTGACCCAAGGAATACACTTTGGTCTATGACACAACCTTTGTCACACAGCTTTAAAGTCTTTGGAAGACCAGACAGATTCAGGGAAACCATTATCTGTCCCTATGGAGTAGGAAAAAGAGGGAACATCTACAAAATCCCATGTGACATTCATTTTGTTTCACAACACGGGAGGCAGAAGGCACCCCAGGAAACAAGCAGCTTCCACAGAAGGTGAAGGTGGCTGCTGGCAGCGCACACAAGCTGCAGAACATTTTGCTCCAAAATGATGGGAGGCAGAAGTCTTGATGTTTAAAAAAAAAACCACCAAAAAACCCATGGACAAATCCATAGAAGGGAATTAAGACATGAAGGGCTACTGAATGCAGCCCTGTGGATCTGGATCAGGAAGCCCCACCTGCCATAGGAGGTTTGGAATGGGACAATCACAGGTTACTGTAGGGCAGGAGGGACCTTTGGAGTGACCTGGGCCTCACTCCCTGCCCAAGACCAGGCTAATTTCAATGCTTGATCAGATATCCCAGGACTTTATCTGCTTTGAATTCAGAGCATCTCCAAGGATGGAAATTTCTTAGGAACCTCTTTGAGGCGTTCATTGCTCTCTTCTGGAAGAACTTGTTTCTTTTTCCTGTCCTGATGCTCTCCATAATCTCCAGCTGGCCCATGTCCTGTGGAACTGTACCTCTCTTGATTTCACCAGCAGGCCATCCCAATGGCCCTAACTATGGGAAGTTCCAAGGAATTTTAGTCAGGCACCTCTGTTTCCCCCGGGAAGGAGATCATATGGGCCGTGGCTAATTCAGACTTGTCTTATGTAATAATGCCAGAAGATTTCAGGCTGGAGTCTTTTAATGCCCTGTATATACTGGCATATTATACCAAATACTTGCTACAGGAATCAGTGAAACAAGAGATTTTTGACTCTAAATGTGTTCAGTAAGTTCAGTGGTGCAAGTCTGCCTGACAAGCTAAAGTGGAATTCTTACTTACAAAGCATTTCTCTCGAGGTTCACATTACATGATAGCTGATACCAGAAGTATTAGAGAATAAAAGCTGTGTTTTAGAAGTAATGATTTTTTGCCTTGAATGCTAATTAGTGCTATTGTAGACACTTTACCTCCAAGCTAACAGCAGTCTGTCTCCAGCAGAATCCAATGCAAACTCAGAATTCCTCTCTAGAGTCAGCTGCTGGAATTGCTACCCCAGTGCTTGGGGCATTATCACAAGCCCCAAAGTATCAGCTATGACTACAAAACCAATTTTTCATGGCTTTTCAATTTGCTACTCTGGGTCAGAAAGGGAGAGAAACCAAGAGACCATTTCTCAGCTCTGCAAATGAACTCATTCAGGTCTGTTTAAAAGCCTTCCCTGATTTTAAGAGGGACCAAACCCATTTCAGGTTTAACTTCACTGAAGCTAAAGTACTTTTGGTCCAGAGCACAGCTGCTGAAGGGGATTATGCCTCATTTCTCTGAGAAGTCAGACTGGCACATTGCACTGTTCTGGTGACTGAGTCTCTCCATGCACAACCTGAGGGGTTCACAGACTGGCACATTCTGCAGACAGAAGTGCCCATATGCCTTATAGAGTGTGAGAGGGAAGGAAACTTCGCAATGAGGGATATTTTGATGTGAGAAAGAAGCATAACCACTACAGAAAACTAATCAGACTGCCCTGCTGAGGCAGATAAGAAGGAAAATTAACAAAGCTCTTTGGTTAGATATATTTTCATTCCTTCAGAGTCCAAAGCTATGCAGCTGAAATGCAAGAAAATAATTTGAAAGAATGAAAAATTCCAGGCCAGGCTGGATGAGGGTGGGAGCAGCCTGGTCTAGTGGAAAGTGTTCCTGCCTATGGCAGGGGGTTGGAATTGGATGGGCTTTAAGGTCCCTTCCAACCCAAATCATTCTCTGATCCCATGGTTCTAATGTTTGATCTCGGCTTTAGAAGGCAACAGCCTGCTGAGAGAGGTTGGATTCCTTCTATTTTTTCTGGCATGAGGATCCCATAATCTTTAGCTCAGGATGGAGGTGTTATTTAACAGGACCATGCCCTGCTCCTCTTATCAAGGACAAAAGCAGAACATGAGTAAGCAGCACAAGGTGAGTGAGGCATTGTCAATGGAGTAAATTTGTACACAGTCTGCAGATACTTATTAAAACATCTACTTTCCACCAGGGAATTATAAAGTTCTTTTTTTACAATGCTGGGCTGCAACCAATTTAAGGCTCACCATAACAAGCTTGAATAATTAATTTCTTGTATGCATTGCTAATAGGATGTTACTAGTCTCAGACACACTGCATTACATCCCAGTTAGAAGGATGAACCATGAAAGTCGTGGCAAGCTCTTGCCCAAATCCATTGCATTAGTCACTCCTGATACCTAAATTTATGTAATTGGAGTGGAACCAGTGATGCTGGTACTGTCAGCCCCCTCTGGCTTGATCTGCTCTTGTTTTCTTCCTGGTTTTTAATCAATCAGTAGCACAACAATCTGAAAGAAGCTGCACAATTTTGTGTTGCCTTCAGCTAGATGCACTCTGCATGAGCTGTGCATCCTCAGAGCTGAGCTGACAGTGTCTCTGCTTCTGAGAAACCACTTACAATCCTGAGCTTCCTGTGCTAATGCAACAGGCATGGTCCTGTAATTAAAAGGACATGCTGTCCCCAAACCAAAACCAGTAGGTTTGAACTGTTAGAAAACCGAGCAAGCCATTTGCACTTGGGACTAAAAACATTGCAGCTGTGGAAAAAAAATCATCCCCGAGTGTATGTTTGTCTGGAGATTTGAGATTCTGCCTTGTGCAGAATACCCAGCATCAGCATAATCCTATAAACACACTTAAGTGGTTGAGCTCACCGCTGGAAGTATCAACTCTCCACCACATGGTATTAACCCAGTGCCTGAAAATCTGATCAAATGAATTGTGAATCCACTGCTACATCCCTGTATTTCCTCTTTTCTTAGACTTTCCCATGTTCTTGATTTCACAGGATCTGTCTAATACTCTTGTGTCGTGCTTCAGTCTCACAGAATTGCAACAGAATAAATTCCTTGTCAGCCAGCCCCAAAGTTCCAGCCAATGCCAAGGAAACATAAAGGTTTCTTTAGCAAAGGCTTTCTGGAGAAGGGTCTTGGCTCAAATCAGTTGTCCTTGCTTTTTAAGAGCAACTTCATTTCAGTCTAGAACAAATGCTTCCTTCATCTTTGAGCTCCAACAGCCATGTGACAGAGAGGAACCAGAGAGATCACTGTTAGCACTGAGGAAGATATTTTGGACAGCACAGTTGATTATGATATTAAAAATACAGTAATAGGTTCAACAAAGTGCAGTGAAATGAAAGGCATCCACCCACTGAATGCAGGCATTAGGCTGCCCCCATGGCCACAACTTCTGAGCATGTTTGATGAAGCTTATTTTACAGGGAAAAGCAATGCCTTAACACTGTGTCTAATTAGCTGGGGAAGAGGAATGCAAAACTTCTGCCTGCCAAGGTGGGAGAGAAGACTGCAGGGAACACTAAGAGACAGGTTGGCAAAGCACAGACAGAGACTTGTTTGGCCTTGTGCTGCACCATATGCTCATCCTCCCAGAATAACCAAAAATCAGCTGCTCCTTTTTAGCCAGCAGTGTTCCCTCAGGTCACATTTCAGACGTCACCTCAACCACCTTTCCTACAGGAAAAAAGATGCTGTCATGGAACTGCAGATACCAGGCTCTGTACAGCAGCCTGGCATTGTGCAACTTTATTAGAAATCTCAAGGGCTGGCTAAGATAAATCAAGCACTTAGCTATCACAAGATTCAATTTAGCAGTTACAAGAGATGCAGCTGAAAAGAAGTGAGCAGATATGATTGTTCTTTTACACTCCAAATATCACAGTCAGGAATACAGGGGAAGTCTTTAGTGAATGCTCAGCACTGAAAAATAGCAGTTCTGCTCCCAAGGCAAACCTGCTCCAGCTCCATGGGCTTGAAATTGGAATATGAAGCTAAGAATGAACTTTCAGAAGCATAATCATCCAAAATAGCAGAAAATTAGAAAACAAGTTGTTTATACTGATTAGCAGAATGCAACAACAGGCATCTTATAAAAATGAGCAGCCTTTTCAGCAACAGAAATAGTCACTAATTTGTTGCTGAGCTGGCCTTGATGCATCACCAACACATATGTGCCAGCTATACATTCAACAGTTACTACAGAAGAGATATGAAAAGCTATGGCTTTGTTGCAGTCCAGCGAAAGCTTTACTCACTAAGGATACCACACTTGTACTGAAGCTAATCTTGTCCTCCGAATACATTTCAGTCAAAGTTAAAGGTTAAAGCCTCTTTTTCTTATTTCATTGCAATTCCATCCCATCTGCCCTTAGCTTTATCAGCTTGTTTACCTTCATTACTCTAAGGCCACAGAGGGTTCAAACTCCTTGGTTATGTGAAAGTCATGGAACAGACTTGTCAGGTGCTGGCATTGAAAGTTCACAGTCTGCACAGCCACAGCAGGACAGCAGGAAAGAGAGAAGCACCCTGCCTGTGTCCCCCAGCCAGGGCTGAGGCTCAGCCCCATGTCAGGTGAAGACCAAGCTGCCTCCCTCACTTCCCCAGTCCTCACATGTTCTGCTCTGGATGCTTTCAATATTAAATCATATTTTCTCCCTCCTGCCTGTTGCTCTCTTAATTTTAACACACATAATTCCTGGATTTTCCCGACTCATACTTGGGCCTTCTTGAAGGTTGCGCAGAGCAGCTGTGGCTTCCAAATTCCTGGAAGTGTCCAAGGCCAGGCTGGACAGGGCTTGGAGCAACCTGGGATAGTGGAAGGTGTCCCTGCCCATGGCAGGGAGTAGAATGAGATGGGATTGAAGTCTCTCCCAACCCAAACCATTGTAGGATTCTGTAAGTCCCAAGCTTTGCTCTTCTCAAGAAAGATCTGTCTGTAGATGGCACGCTGCATGCTGGCACCACTTCCATGACTGGGTAGTACTGAGGATGCAGGGAAGAGGGATGGCAAACCCCACATCCCCCTTCCTAAGACACGCTTTGCAAAGCCAGCAGCATCCTCACTTTGGAGGGGAATTTCCACCTTGGCCAGTTTGGAATTTTGCTTGGTGCCACTTGATGTGTGTGTTTATGATTGCACTGTAGCAGGAGCACGAGGAGCTGACAGCAACCTCCCACAGGCTCCCAGGATCATCTCCCATCCAGGAGGCAGCAGGAAGGAGTGGGCAGAGGAAATTCTTTGCCAAGATGGATGACACTGAACAACTTGTTTTGGGGATGTTGTCTTTGCAACCAAGGCTGCACCTCCTGCAGCTTCCCAGGGCCTAAATGCTGGCACTCAGGAGTTATCAGAAAGCAGCAGTATTTATGATAATCAGCCATATTACATAAAAATATGGCACCTGGGTCCATCTGCTTTTTAAGCAGCAATCACTAAGATCAAAGTGAGAGGATGTTTCTAGAATGCCAGTATTTCCATATGGAGATGGACAGTATACTCCTTTTAATTAAGCCTCAGGAGAAGAGCTGGTAAGCAGCTCTAGGCACAGCTGAAGAGCAGCACTGCTATTTCATTTCTAAAATCCATCATCCATCACGCTGCTGCTCCCTGTAAAAGCATTATGCTTAGCCATAGCTAAACTCATAAAATCCTTAATGGAATCAGCACAAAATGCCTTGTGCCTCTGAGAGAATTCCTTTTCCAGACTGGTTTGCTTATTCTTCCATTCAAATTTCAACAACACATTTATAATATTGTGCTTTATGTGTCTGAATCTAGCATGCTCAGAAGTTTGTGAAGCTCAGTGACATCAAGCAGTGAGTAAATTTTATTTTACAGAAACAAATTAGGGTTTCTTTTCCCTAAGTAATACCAGCTTGGGGGGGAGTAGCTGCTGGTAACAGTTCAGTCCCATATTTACAGAGCTCTGAGAAGACATTGAAGGTACAACACACCTACTATGAGATGTATTCTTAGAAACCTCCTGCTGCCACCACAGCTACTACCACTCTGAAAATATTCCTTTCATGTACAGGCAACACATAACACTGACAGTCTGAGCCTGACCCGAAAACCTGCACACAGAGATGAATATTGAGGGGAGTTGGTGTGAAAGACTAAATGAAAATATGGGCTGAGTAAACTTACAAAATTCATTGAGCTTTGGCATAACGGCACTTCCCCATGTCAGCTCTAAACTCATCAGTCAAGGTGGGATAATGCAAATTTGGAAGAAGGGTTCTCCCAGTGTGAGAGTCTCATAACAAACATATGCCTGATGAGATAAAAATACTAAGTGACTTATCTCTGCCTCGAGCCTCTGACAGGATGGCTACAGAGCCCAGAGCAGTGTTATGGCACAGCCTTTTGAAAATGAGATGCAGCCATAAGAAACTAAGCAGAAATGGACCCAAGGAATTATGATGCATTTCACTTCCTACATTTGGACCTTCATTACCAAAATTGTCGGGTAGTTTCCATCATTTGTCACAGACAAGAATCTCCCTGCTTGTGCCAGGGGCTCATTTCAGCTTTCTTCTTCCTCATGTTCTACCCTTTTAGTGACTGGATTTCTCAGAAAGGAGCTTGCATGTTTTCTGGTGGTGTTACAAATCCGTGCTGGTTGTATTTGCTGGGAAAGCACAGGGCAGCTTCTCTGCTGCTCGTGGAAGTGAAAGCCCCTCTGAGAATAGAGGTTATATCCTCATGACAACCATATGGCTGTGGGAAATGACTTAGAAGTATCTGAAGAGCAGGGAAGAGATTTCACAGGCAGGGCTGTCAGCTGTGACCATCCCATTCACAGAGGAGTCGCTGATTCCCAGACAATTAAAAAGACAGCACTCAGGATTTCAGGGGAAAATAGATCAAAAAAGAGACATTTTTGTGCTTCAATTCCTCAGTCCATTTCATTCAAAAGGTGTCTTCTTACTGTGTTCAATAGTGAGCGAGGTTGTGGGTACATAACTGACTTCTAAGAAAGGCTGTTCTGGTGCACAGCTAGCCTGAGGCTGCCAGGCCCATTCCCAGCAAAGTCTGTTAAAATGGGTATTGCCAACATCCAGAGTAAAAAGGCAACTGCAGCTGGAAAGACAGGCTCACCAATGTGGATAACAGATGTGCTCTTGAAACAGGATCATGTCTCAGAAAGTTTAGAGTGTTTGAATATATGAGTAGTTTTACTTTCTAATCTGTTTTAACAAGGGAAAGAAACTAGTTCTGGTTGGGACAGGCCTGGCAGCCAGGTTTAAGCTACACTGACCACCACCACAGCATTCCCACACAGTAGATCAGACTCCCTGCTCACACCTCTCCAGTATCTTTACAGAAGATAATGCTGTTTCCTCACTCCCAAGAACAAACATTCCTTCACTTAAAGGAATAAATTCCTGGCTCCTTTTGAAGCCAGGGCAGATTTCTACTTGGGGTGTTCCTTATGCATTGATTATTTGGAAATTAATTTCTGGGGTCCCCCCAACCACAAAAGTGTCTCCTGATGAAAAAGCACAGCTACACTACACATCAGCTCTTCCAGGGAACACTACAGCACTCAAAACTCAAGCTAAAATTCAGACTTGGAAGGGAATGTAAGCAAGGAACAGGGTCAGAGGCTGAAGGAAAAGGTTTTCCTCTTGTCTAAGGACAGTGGAGTGGTTTTGCTTGAACAATGAAAATTAATTTCAAGTACAGCATGAAAGCCTATCAGCTAATTATTTCCAGCTCCAGTATCCCATCCTGTCTTCCAACCTGATGCCTGAACAAACCATAACTGGTGCTCTATGTCATACCAACCCTGGGTACTGTTTGTCTGAGCCTGACATTTCTGCTGCTAAATGTGTCAAAATTTGTGCTTTACTGCATCCTTCTGTGGATGATCCATGCCGGGGAACAATCTTCTGGTGCCAATTAGAAATCTGATGTTTAAGATGCAGAAGTGCAGCATTGCCTAGGTTTTCCTCTTGAATTCTGCAAAGGGGACAGGCACAGAATAGTCTGGGACACACAGGAGCATCCCTGCCCATGGCAGGGGGTTGGAACACGATGATCTTTAAGGTGCCTTCCCACCCAAAGCATTCTCTGATGATTCCATCACCTTTCCTGCATCTGCAGCAGGCCATGCAGCAGTTCCAGCTGTGGCACCCCAAGGCTGGACACAACAAACCCCTGGCAGAGCACATTTAAATTTTGCTTTGTGGATTCAGTGGGGGTAACAATCCCGGCTACATCAAAGTAATGTCACAGCCAGGTTTCCATCGGCTGCCCTGCAGGCCATGCCCCACATTAGGGATCAGGATGCAGCTCCATTGTGCTCCCTCAGTGTGGCAGATGGCTTCTTAGGAAGGGCTGGGCAAGTTCTCTGTGAGAGCCATCATTACAGACCATTATCAGCTTTCCTTGCCTCTTTGTGAACAGCTTTTTGAGATTCTGCTTCGTAGCAAGTGTTAAATGACACACTCTGAATTTCCATAGGTCTGATGTGAGCAACTGCTCTGAGCCACAAGCTTGTTATCCATCATATGTCTGCATTGCTACTGCCTCCTGCTCCATCATATTGTGCCAAATGCTGGTGCTCAATCCAAACACAACTCTTTTCAAGCAGAACAGTGTGAATTACACCGGGTTTCTGTCCTGGAAAGGCTTTCCCCAGCAGCCACTTTTTGAATTTCATCTACGACTCCAGTCAGGGCTCGGTGGAGTCTGTCAGAAGCAGAAACGAAGCCCTGAGAAGACTGCAACAGACACATAGAGGAACATATTGGGGAAGTCTGGTGTTTGCTCTCACACCTAAAAAACACTTCTTCATGCAGCAGATTGGTGAAGATTGACATTGACAGCAGAACTGCGGGGGGAGAAGGGTGAGACAGAGAGCTGCACAGCTATGAGGGTATTCCCATTTCTCCATACTCTCATTTCCAATGTGGGATGAGCACTGAGTAAAGCTGAATCTTACAATTTTTCTGAACTCTGCTTCTGTTTCGCTTCCTAGTCCGAGAGCTTGTCTATCAGTACAAGGAGATCTGAGTTTACAGCTGGCACTCACACTAATCTGCTCAAGTGTTTCATTGCCCCAATACTATTTTCACAACTTCAGACACCTTCATATTTCGTTCATCAGCTTAGAAGCACACCAAGCTCACTATCATCGTGGTCAGGGGTACTTTTTACTTTTTCAAGGGATTGGAAAACCTCCAAGTCTGTTGGCTATACGATCAATAACTACCAGACAATCTGGGCAGATTGCACTCAAGATAAAGGATGAAATGTTAAAATATCTTGCAGTCAGGGTCTTGAGAAATGAACCTGGCATTTGTCTAGCTGTCTAGACAGCTGGGACAAAAAGAAAAAAAAAAAAGGTAAAGATTATCCCTTCGCATACGGTAAATCCTCTGTCTCCTTTTGCATTTAGCACTTCCATGCAAGCTGATAGTGGCCGAGGTGCTGGGTAAGTTGTACTTTATTACTGCCCTCTTTCTCACTCTGGGGGTTCAGCTTTCATAGCTGTGAGCACAACGAGGCCTCTGACAGCACTGGAGTGCAGTTTGGGCTGCCGAGAGGCTGCACTAGGGCTCCGAGGCTCAGTCCGGGCTGCCTCTCAGACACTGCGGTGACAGGGCTGTGCCACTGTATCTATCAATTACCGATTAGGTTTCTGCTCACTTGATGTCATACTCATTTAGAAATCACTTACAGCTTCAGCTGGAACATGGAGGATTTGTATCCTCCTCCAAGGCAGAGCTGACTCGATTAATTCCCAGGCAAACTTGTGCAAACATTCTACATTTTATATTCCCATTTCTCTCTTGCGAGGCTTGGTTATTACATTATCACACTTTTTTGTCAGAGCAATGGGTGGCTGATTGCCTTTGAGAACATCAACATTCATTCAGCCAGCCTGGATCATAATTATTTAGCTGTCCCAGTCAAAAGAACAAGATAATTAGGAACTGGAGGTCTGGTTCTAAAAGTCTTGAGGAAAAAGTGTTGCATTTCTCAAAGGACAGCACCTAATTAAACTCCTGTGGAGATCTTCAAGTACAGTGCACTGTTTCCTCAGGGCCCTGTTTTTAGAAGCAGGTTATGAAGCTGAGGCACCTCTCAGCGAGGCAGGAGGAGATAAGTGCTGCCTCTTGTCAGAGTTTGCTGTAACCTGGGCAGCACCAGACCCCTGCTCAGCCCGCTGCCTTCTTCAAGCCAGGCAGTGCCAGTAAATGACATGTGGGGCTTGGTTCAGCACAAAAGCCACATGGCATTTTCCATCTTCAGGGCAGTGTTACTTCAATCAGGAGCAAGTTAGGGGAGAACCTTCCAGAAGCAGCTGGATGGCAGGATCAGGCTGGTGCCCTCTGAAGATGCAGTGGCCCATGGCACATTAAGGAATGCAGTCAGCTCCTGGCCTTGTGACATGGGGAATCCTGGCTCCAATAGTGGCACTAAATCACACTTAGAGAGCCCTGGTAAAGGGGTGGCAGCTTTACAGAACCTTGTTTAAAGGGCACCTGTGGAGGATTCAAGTACCACAAAGCATTAACATCTCTGGAAGGATTCGACAGAAGCAGATTTTTCTCTGCAAATCCCAGGCCATCCAGCAAACGGAAAGGATGAGTCACACTGACCTCCTACCCAGCATATTAAATATGTTCAGCCAGAGACTGAAAGCTCATTTCTTTTATCCATTCACCCCTCCAGCTGACAAGGTCAGTCAAATGTCACTGTATGCTTCATCAGACAGAATTAGTTTAGCAGAGTACTGGAGTCTAAGTATATACTTTTTATTCAGTGCATGTTTTTCTCTCTGGATGTGGTCAGAGTTCTGTTTCCAGCAAATTAATACAGCCTCCTAATTAGTGAGATGGCAAGCTGCGTGTTGGGAAGTTTTAAACTGGCATGGCTGTTTGCTTGACCAGCCCAAGTTAATCAACACCCAGCTTAGCACTGTGACTGAGAAACTGTCATTGCTACAGCCCCTTACAAGTGCCCAGCAGGACTGCACTGCAGCACCAACCACCCATCACAGAAAAGGTGAGTTCAGTCTGACAGCCCACTTTGGTATGCCCAAAAGGAGTTGTCTAGCTGAGGACATAGAAAGGCTCACACCATTACTCCCCCAGGCACAACCAGCTTCAGCTCAGGTACAGTTTTTGGTATTTAATAACTTACCTAGGAAATCTCTGCTCAAAACAGCAATAAAAATAGAAGCAGGTCTCCAGCTTTGCTTTTCCTTCGGAGCTCTTCCTATCCTGCAATATTCAAATGCACATGGACTATTGACTTACGAAAAGTAGCATAATATCCTCTTCAACTCCCTTTTTGTGTTTGGTCATCACAGAACTCATGTTTCCACACAACTACCCAAGAGCTCATTTCAGAATGCTAAATGGTCTGAATAGAGCTCATTACACATGAAAATTCAGAGCAGGTAAACACAGGAGGTGACCACACTGATCATGAATAGTGCAGGCTCATATTTCCTCAGCCTGCTGCCCACATGAACCAACTGCACCTTGTCATTGCTAACAACAAAAAAAAGGAGTTTCTTCAGTAGCTTGGCAGAAGATGTGCAACTGGGCTGCAGCAGTGAGGCTGCCAGTGCTAAGCAGATGAAATGTGACACCTGGTTAAAACCAACAAGAACTTTCACTGACTAAGTTTAGGTGTGTTTACAGAAAACTTTCCCTGGCACAGTTTCAGCAGTCTCCAGATTGATTGCTTTCAGGCTTGAAATTATGTCCTCCCAACAGATTTTCTTGCAAGAAAATCTACCCATAAAAAACACCTAAGAATGTGAATCTCTCAAATACCTCCCCAGTTATTTTATTTCACTTTTATCTTTGCAAGGATATTGTACAACCTGCAAGCAGTTTGCATGAGATGAGAAACTATTTGTCCCAGAGCAAGAGCTCATGAAATACTGGGATGTTTTCTTTCTTTCAGCTGAGAGAATTGAAGTCTAAAGTCTAATTCACAGAGAAAACTATTTGCTTGTAAGAGTTCATCATTAGCTTGGTTAGACTTGATCCAGTCAACTTTTAACACATTTTTATGGTTTATTCTGAGCAGAGAAATGGTGAATATCACCCCCAGGACTCTTCAGAAGGCAGCCTGAAGACAGACACTGGGACTGGTCATATCCACTGCCACTAAGAATTCCAGGCTTCCTACTTCAAACAGCAGGTTAGAATGATGGAAAGAGGCTGGCAGGACACAAAAGCTGCTCTTCCATCATGTCTGTGATGCCAAGTTATAACAATTGTTCAGATGATTAATAAAGCCTGAGATCTGTGACAAACTCATCATTCAGTCCCATCTTATTGCATCATGGATAGAAACAGGACTAAAAGTGGACCATTACTTTTTGCCAGCATCAGTCACAAGCTCTCATAATAACTCTGTTAACCTCAAATGCCAAATGACCTCTTCTTGGAGAAAGCTCTTTAGGGGCAAAAAGTTCTGTTCAACCACGTGCATAGTGAATTATTCCCCTCCTTGTACCTCTTTGTCACCTTTTTTTGTGTTAAATTCCTTGCAGAGCACAATTTGGCCATTGCTGGGAGGATTTTTTGTAGCAATGCCCTGTTTCTGTCACTGTTACACAGGTACTACTTTGGGGCAGCTGAGGGAAGCTTAGAGCACTTTCAGCAGGCTCAGCACTGTTCAGCAACAAGACAGATGCACTTCTATCCTGACAGACATCTCAAATTTGGCTTCCCTTATATTTGGAATATAAATACTTAGGAGTGTTTGCCCTTTTTACACAGGGGGAACCCTGGTGTTACCCAGCTGCCCAACAGAAGAAGGCAACTCCTCTTCCAACAGCAAATGTTTGCCCAGTGCTCTGTGCCAGTGGCCACAACAGGCCACACTCCTTTCCCAGGGCATTCGTGTGCCAGGTGATCCATGAGGTGGGCAGTGGAGGATCATAACCATTGGAATGCTGCACGTTCATGTGTGCCATGGTTTGTCCTTACAAGCCCCAAACCGATCAATTTATGGAATAGCTTTCATGCCTGTTTTGCTCTGAACACTTCCCAGAAGTATCTGAAATCCCTTTGGAAGGTTTCTAGGTGGACTGTTTAGAGGAACCAACAACTTTACTGCATGTTAGTTTGGGTTACTGCAATAAAGGCAGCTCCAAGTCACTCTAAGAATACTCTCTCTTTCTGTTTCAGAGGGAAATTTTTCTGGGAAGTGACTCCTCACCTCCCTGTATTTCTTTGCAATGCTGTAATGCGGCTTTGGATATGGAGTTACTTCACTCACTCAGTCCTTCCCAGTGGTTTCCCCATTTTCACTTAGAGACTCACTTCCTCTTGGCATTGTTTTCACAAAATTTAAGGTGCAGTTACCACATGATGCCTCGTGCTTCAGAAGAAGCTAAAAAAGAAGTGGATGCCATGAGAACTGTAATGTTCAAGGGACTCCAGCTACTATCCTAGAGAAAAGACTGGATCCTTCCCTCTGCTTGGAACAACCAGTTTACTCCCAGAATGCAGAACTCAATGCAACTGTAACCTCCTGAGGCCACTGATCCTCAGGTGCACCCAGCCCAGGTAGAACTTGACTCCTGTCCCCCAAAGGTGGGGTCTGAGGCCAAGAAATCAATTTTTTTCCATCCATGTAAGCTATTCAGAATGGGATCAGATAACCAAGTTTACAGGCAGGACTGGTACATCCTTGGAGTATGTTCTTAACTGAACTCACAAGTTTATTTGGATGTGAGAACCATGAAGGAAAGCAATGTGCAATTTAGCTTGACATTAAGAACTGGCATCCCAAAGCCCTTTTGCTTGAGATCTCAACTCTGTTAATTCCAACTGACTGCAGCCTGCACCCACAGGATTTACACCATCCCTAAAACCAGTAATATTTATATCCCTGGAGTATGATACTTCTAACAAAAGTATTACCTTCCAATTAAACCTGCTTCCCTTAAAGAACAAAGCATAAAGATGAAATTAGCTTTTGAGACTCCTGCCAAGTATTTCATGTTAGGTAACTATTCAGCATCCAGATTTCATGTTCTGCAAGGCAACAGCAGTTCCAGGTCTGTTTGGCATGCATAGCTCCAGCAGATGTGCACATGTGCTTGTCAGCTGCACAAGGAATGATATTTCTATCCTGTTTTCCAGGCTGAGACACAGAACCACTGCTGCAATAGTTTATCTCAGCTTTCAGAGTACTCTACCCCAGGTTCCATATATCTTAACACTACAGGACTCCCAAGATTCTCCAGGGAACATTTAAAAGTCTGCTACACCTTTTTAAAATCAAGTAGTGAAGAGATAAAACACAAATAAGCATTTATAGTTCTCAAGACAGTACACCTGCAGTGCTGCTACTGGAGACTGCAGCAGAATTTTTTCCAGCAGCTTTATTAAATTTTATGACGGTTGATTTGACTTTAAACATTTCTGGTGCAACCAAGACTCTTCAGCCTTGTCTGGAGCAGTGAGAAGTCTGCAGTGGTGGCTTTAAACACTCTCCACACAGATCATCAAAATTCAGCTGAGGGCCCAAGGATAAGGAGGCAGTGGAACTTGTGACAGCTTGGGTGATTGAACAGGAGCGAGTAAGAATCCATGCCATACTTTCATCTTACTCCATCCAGCCTACTCCTGGGAAAACTAGTGCCAAACTCCCCTGGGTTTTGACCCTTGAGACCTGGGTCAATAGCAGGCTCTTGCATTCTGTATTGAACTGAGGCCAAAGGGCAGGGACGTGCCTCCATCCCAGTTCCCTGCCTGCAAAATGCAGCTCCACCATGCCTGTACTTTCCTCAAGTCGCTGGAGTTCAAGGAGACCTAAGTCTACATTTTATCTTGCATTTCAAAGTAGTGACACAAACTGAAAGTGTAGACAAAGCCGAGGCTAAGCTTTGAGGCGTTTCAGCTTCGCAGGCTTTGAAAGCAAAGCATTCCTCACTGCAGATCCGAGGTGCTTCCGCTGCCTCGGGAACACTTTCAGGGACACTGGATCTGTCCTAAAAGGAAGAACTTCTCTTTCTTTGAAGAGTGTTGCAACTCAGTCTTTTGACTTCAAATGAAGTGTTGTGCTTGAAATACCCAAGGCCTCTTTTGAAAGCTACTGAACCACGCTTGACCTTTCTTTTTAACACTGTCCACCTTCAGATGAGGGCCAAGGGACCGGCTTGTCCCACTCCAGGTGTCAGGAAAGCTGGAACAAATAACTCAAGGGCAGCAGAAGGGATGTAAGCAGCCTCTACAAAGCAGAGGAAATGTTTTTCCATCAGACAAAATACATCTGAGCCCATACATCTGAGTCCTGGCACCAGTCTGCAGCTGATTATTTTGGGGAAAAAAAAATCTGTATTAATCTTTGGTAACAGAAGGCTTTAAAATCTCATCCTCCAGCTTGCTTCAATGGCAGCACATGAGCTAATGAGCCTCAAGAATGCTGCTGAGGGGCTAGAACTGCATGTAAAGAGAAATTATGTAGTGAGCATTGAAGAGGGGGATATAAATTATGCAGGGGAGGATTCACTGCAACTTCCAGTCAGTTGCATCCTTGTGAAGAAGAGCTCTTTACACAAAGGATTTCTGGACTTTGCTGGGAATTATGTGGATTGAATTGGTCTGCAGTGATATCAAATGTATACCTGAGGCTGAGCACCTTGGGTAGGAGCAGCCTACCTCCCCCAGACTGCAGCACTTCAGAAAGCCCTGCCCCACTGGCAGGACAGGTACCCAGCAGCTGCCAGGCTGAGCTCTGGGCAGCTCCTGGCCTTAGCTCCACATTTCTCAGTGAGCTGGAAGCAAGTGCGGCTGACACAGTTCAGGGCCAGGAAATCCCAAAGGAACCATCACAGGAACTGCAATGCCAAAACGAGGTTCCTCTACAATTCACACAGTCAGTAGCTAAGCACATGAATATTTGCTCAAACCTCCTTTTTTTTTTAATAAAGCACTGGCATCAATAGGTTTTACAGCACTCTCCTGCTCTCTCTGCTGAAGATTTGTTATTTAGGTACTTTAGTTGAACCAAAAGTTGTCTCTTTGTCAGGTAGTTACTGCTAAAATTTCTCCCCATCTCTAATAATTGCTGAGCACTCCCCAGGAGCCTCATGGAGTTAAAATTATTATTGGGCATCGAGTTTCAACTCATTATACTTGTTCTCAAATTCTTTTATTTTTTGCAAGTGGATGGAAAGTTAGACTGGAATGAAAAATCACACCCAGCTCAATAAAAACAATTCCAAGCTTCATTTTATGCTGTGATAACGGGTCTGCAATGGGTACACAGGAAAGAGATTTTCCAGTTCAGTCTGTACTTAGAAGCAAGCAACTGATGAGCAGGGCCCCATGGTGCTCTTGTGCTATGGAATATAAGTCTGGGCACCATAAAAAGATTGTTCAAAGCTTAGAATCCCAGAGAACATGTTTTTTTATGTTAATGTTATGATACATAGCTGGTGCAGGGCTTTTGAACTGCAATTAATTACTGCAGAGGGAATAGCCAGGCTTTAGCAGCTGGGAACGTTTCCAGGACTCCACCATTAAGCCCAGTTTATGAACAGAACTAGGTCAGACAAACCTGGTCAAACCATAAGCAAAATGGGATGGTGGAAACGTGCCAGGAGCCCTTCCTTGTCTCTAGACAAAGAGCCCATGGGGTTTTATTACACTTTTATGAGGAAGCTGCAGCTACAGGAAGGGGGCATACAAGGTGATGCACACTAGGTATGAGTAGGAGAGGCTTTGCAGGGAATTCTTGCCGGGGTCTGTGCAGAGCCCTGTCTCTCCACGCTCCTTGAGCTGTGTGTGAGTTGTTATCAGCGAGCTGTTAAGCAGCTCAAAGAACTGACACAGTCACAGCAAATCCCCCCAGTTTCTATGGTGACCGTGTCCTAGACGCCAGCCCTTTGGAGACCCCCCTTCTGACACCACAGTGCTCAGGAATACTGTCCCTGCCTGGGCTGCAAGCCATCCCGGGGGAAACTCCTTACATGAAAGGCTGGGCTTCCTTCACCAGCTAATCCCACTGATTTTGAAGTTAAAAGTTCCAAGGAAAGACAAGCTCAGGTGATGCTGCTGTCAAATACACACCCAAATAAACACATTCAGTAGAAAACTCAGACCTGTGTGTAACAAGCAGCAGGGCTGTACTCCAAGTGCTGCTGCAGGGAGCCCATAACCACTCTGACAGGCACTTAAGGGAACAATTCTTCACAGCCACTGTGTCTTCCCACAGAATGTGGTGGTGGTGACAGCACTCTTCTTCTTGGACAGGCTGCCTGTTGCACAGCTGCAGCAGAGTGCCTGTTCCTCTCTTCTCCATGGCCAGCAGGACCAGGGCAGGGCCCGTCCCTTGGGCTGGCACTGAGGGCCTGCCAGGGCTGGGACCAGCTCTGGGCACTCACAGCCAGAGGGACACTGAGGAGCTGGAGAATGTCCAGGGAAGCAGCCCCAGGAGGGCTGAGGGAGCTGGGAAGGGGCTCAGCCTGGAGAAAAGGAGGCTCAGGTGGGATTTTGTGGCTCTGCACAACTCCTGAGAGGAGGGAACAGTTGGGGTGGGGTTGGGCTGTGCTCCAGGGAACAGGGGCAAGAGGAGAGGGAATGGCCTCAGGCTGGGCCAGGGCAGGCTCAGGGTGGACAGCAGCAGGAATTTCTCCATGGAAAAGGTGCTCAGGTATTGAAGGGGCTGCTCAGGGAGCTTTGGAGTCCCCATCACTGGAGGCGTTCAAGGAATGCCTGGACGTGGCACTCAGCTCTGCGCTTGTGGCTGTCAAACATTGGACTTGATGATGCTGGAGGTCTTTTCCAACCAAAATGATTCTGGGATTCACAGAACCTACAGCCACTGCTGGCAGTTTTTGTGATGTCTGCACTCACCTGCACGAGTCTCAAGGGCAAAAAGAACTGGATTTCTCACCCAAAATGTAGGGAAGCACCATGACCAGCCCTGACTACCATCCTCGGCTTTGTTTTCATGCTCTTTTGCATCCCTTCACTGATCAGTAACAACTCACACTCCTCTTAACGCCTAAGAAAATATTTTGCTTTCTTACCAGAGGAATGATTTCAAGTTCCTATTTAAACTATGCAATCTGTCACCAAAAATCTGCATTTCAGGGAGTGCTGGGTTAGCCAGTTGGCCGATGTCATGCTCTTAAGATAAGTAATGTGGGACCTTTACCAACAAGGGTTTTGCCAGACCTACTTCTTTTGACTTTAGTGTATCAATGTTTTATCCTGTTTCTTCATGCCTTACCACTGGATGTCACAGCATTATGCATAGAACATGTTATTAAACATTAAGGCAATTGTTCTAAAGGATGAGCTTGAACTAATCTAGTGACCTCTCCCATGGTCTTCCTGCATTAAATCAATAGCCTGTGTCTGAAAGTTCCAAGGTAACAACTGAGCCTACAATATTCCATAACTTTTCAAGCCCTGTCAGCATGCCACAGCTGAAGTGAGACCTGAGCTTAACATGGAATTATGTGGCGAATCAAATATTGATTCTCCGTCAAGGAAGTGACAACAGCAACAAGCTTAGAGACACTTCCAGTGTAATCATATTTAGCCATGATAAGAGCTCAATAAAGTGCTGAGTGTCTTGGAGCTGGCATATGAAGCTGTCACTGGATTTGCTCTGCTATAAAATTCAGGATGTTAGCTGAGCCCTGACTCAGGGGTACCAATTGAACAATTTTTTTTTACTGTGAGTTGAGTCTTTGATGCAATGAAGCTTCTAAGCTTTGGGTAGCTCGGGTAGACCTTAGGATCTAAAACCTGCCTTGTGTGAAGAAGCCATTTGTTTTCACTGAAAACACCTTAAAGCTAGAGCACAGACCATCATCAGCCTGAGCTCAGCTCCAGATCTGAACAATGACTTTGGTTTAATGAAGACAGTAGTTCTGCAAATCTGCAAATGTTGTAAATGGTTTTACAGTGAAACTTCGATCAACAAGGAGCCAAAACTCGGGCAGTTTAAAAGATGTTTCATTTTAACATTTCAGAAGGTTTGAGGTTAGTGGAAATGCAAGTCCCTGGGGCTAGAATTGAGAAGTGACTCTCAGATTCCTTTCCCCATATGGTGAACACACAGAGTTGCTCGTTCCCTGTTCTGCAGCTCCGTGCTGGTATGTGCCTCACTTCTGATCAGAAGACCCTTTAAGCAGGATAATTTGCCCTTGCAGCAGGGATTTGACCTGGGCTCCCACCTCCAGAAAAGCAGGTTGCTTTTGCCATGTCACCTTTCTTCAGGCAGGTTGGGTACAGGACAGCATTTTCCCAGCTCTGACAGGAGCACTGGGAATGAGCTACAGCTCCGACAGCCGCTTGCTGTTGCTACTCCATAATTAGTATTGTTTGAACTAGCTGGCATTTCTCCTGGAACAGATTTCACACTCCCTGAATGAGGTTAATTCATTAGTTACATTTGTTTCAAAGCCTCTTGAGCAATCTAATCACTCTGTAATAGTAACTGACTGACCCAAATATTTACCCAGTAAAATAACAGAATTTCATCCCAATTTGTTAGAGAGGAAGCTTAACCTATTTAAATTTTTATATTCACTGAAAAGCACAGTGAAGATCATTCAGGAAAATTTGATGTTTCCGTCTGTTTTTCATATGGGTTTGATTTTAATCCCTACAGCAATATCAGTATTAGCAGGCACAAAGATGCATCTCTAAACTCTGTCTCCTGTGTCTTTCCAGACAGTCCCTACCTATTAAACAAAACACTGCTCACACCAACAGCAATCCCAGGAACAGCCAGGCTTTAAGATTGTGAGCAGACACAAAAAGAGTCCCAGTCAAGCGAAATGCTGCTTACAACCATCAGCTAAGATTTCTCTTACAACCCCTCCTGCATGGTGCAGGGGTCCTCATGCTCTCAGTTCTTTCAGTTAATCCTTTTCCTGTTGGGTCTACAAGGGAGTCCCTGTGTCAAGCTGCCTGTGATGTTTAATTTATGTTAAACTCAGGCACAGGATGCTTGAACACCTTTTAGACATTTTTTTCCCCTCCGATCAAAATTTCAGCTAGTGGATTAGTAACTAAAAGCTAGTGCTTCCTAATTCCCATTTCAGCAGCCAGGAAAGCTCCTCCACATCCCAACAAAGCATTAGGGGAAGGTACAAGCAGAGTTTAAATGAAATTCCATGAGAGTTCTAAATTTTCAAGATATGTGCTCTAAAACATCACCTTAATGGCTCGTGAACCCTGCCTGCAACATCTCCGTGGAACTTTTGTGCAGTCACATTTCCATTAAGGTGGACATGTCAGGCTCAGTTCCAAAAGCAAAATATCATTCCCCACATGCCTTGAGTCCAAGTGCATCAATTGTGACTCCCCAAAATTCTTTCCCACACTCTCTGCAGGGTTTGGTGGACAGACTAGGAGCAGCAGGAAGTGGATAAGCCCTGTCATGTGACGGGAGCTAGAACTGTTTGAGACAGTGATTCAGTGCTGCTTTCCAGTTCCTGACACCTCCAGGAATAAGGCACCAGGAGCAGAAGGAAACCATCCCGGCTGGCCTTCTGTAGGCAGGGCACTGAGTGGATTTGCCAGATGGGGAGGAGGAGGAGGAAGCCAGCACAGATGGAACTTTGTTCCAGCACAGAACCAGCTGCGTGGGAGAGCGGTGGGAAGCTGCACCCCTGGCAAGCTTTCACCCTCAGGAAGGAAAACCAGTGCCAGGAGGGTAACCCACACTGGGACCACTCTGCTTCCCTTACAGCCCATCAGCCCCTCCGTACCTGTGAAACTCTCTGAGCTTCACGACCTGCCCAGATGAGCGCGTTCATCTCGCCTTTAACAAACCCAGACCCCAAAAAGCCGTGAAGCACCCACACAAAAAGCCGTAAAGTGCCCACGCTAGCCCTGCTCCCAGACCAAAGACAAACAAACCTGAATTCCTTCCTGCTGCCCAAGTCGCTCTCTGCCAGCTCACGTTAAAGGCTGGTGGAACACTTTGGATGCCAGAGCCTCCAGAGCAGAGTTTGAGAGCAAAGAGAGGGATCCAGCATCTCTCTGGGCACCACTAGCAGCATTTCAGACCAGTCTCAGCTGCAAGCAAAAGCAAAATACTCATTGTTAAGGCCTTCTTCCACAAGAAATCGATGTAAGCTGCTACAGTAGCTTATATTTTGCTGTGATTTTACAAAGCTTACACAAAAGCTATTATGTAGTAAAAAACTCAGGGTAGCAAAGGCTTCACGGGAGGACTACAGATGAAAACATTACAAACAGGCTTTCTATTAACAGAGGGTTTTAATGCTTCAGTTATTTGTGTGCAGTAGTTCCATTCATTTACAGCCGAGACTACTCTGGGAGTTGTTTTCCATGACTTTTAGAGCTGGAAGAACACAAAGCATATGGCAGCAGTGGAAACAATCAGCCCCACATACAGCAGAGGCTGCTGCCTGACTCTTGGCTCTGCTGCTTGTTTTGGCATTTTCTGAGGCACAATGTGTGCAGTGCCTCTGCTGCAGATCAGGGCAGAGGGAGGAAGAGGGGAGAATTACAGCTTTCATCCAGATTTCTACATACATTTAGCTTATTCAAACAGTTGAAGGTAAATGAAAGCAAAAATCCTCTTAGGTTTCACAAATTTTCGTCAGCATCATTAATGCCCTGTAGTGGAAAGGGAACTATATTCTTCCTGCCTTTTAAATTTATTTCTTTATCCACTCAAGAATTTCTCCTAGGATATAAAAATGAGAAAGGTGATAAAAATGATACCCATTTCTGCTGAGAAGGAGGAGGGAAGATGATGGCAGTGTGCCCCTGAACTGTTCAAATGAGCAGAAGACCACTCTTGCAGCAGACATCAACCACTGCTGAGGAAGCTCCAGTCCCAGCAGCAGCCAAAAACTCAATCTCATATCCCAGCTTGGCTTGTCAACTCTGTAGTTCTTTCTTTTTTGGTGTAAACCATCACATCAAGAGCAGTTTGGGTTGGAAGGGGCTTAAAGCTCATCTCATTCCACCCCCAGGCCAGAGCTCTCTACCCAAAACAAGACATTTTTTGGGGGAAGTTATTGAAATTACTCCTTTCCTGTGGTATATGTCAGTGGAATGGATGGGTACAGTTTTCCTGAGGCTATCCTATACCAAGTTGTCCTTATACTGTTTCCTATATTAAAGTTTGCTCTATGTTTCACAGCTTTGGAGCTTAAATCCGTAGAATATTGATCCTAAAAATGGATTAATCGAGGTCAGTGGCTGCCAGAGCACAGCTGGCTTGCAGCGATATTGCAAATAACCCTGTTTATGCAATGCCAACAGCGCTTCATTACACCACGAGTCATTTTTGTACAGGTATTTCTGACAAGTCATGGAATTACAGGACACTTTCACCTGGAAGGCACCTTAAGGCTCATCCCATTCCATTCCTGCCATGGGCAGGAACACCTGCCACCCTCCCAGCCTGCTCCAAGCGCCATGTCCAACCCGGCCTGGGACCCTTCCAGGGGTGGGGCTGCCATTCCCCTTTGGGCACAAACCCTTTGGGCACAAACATCCGACTTTCAGCACTTTCAGGGCTCCAGCGGCCGCGGGGGCCGCACTCACGGTGAGGGGCTCCATCCTTCCCTGCAGGGTGAGCGCTGCCGGGCGTTGGTGGGGTTAAATCCCCGGACAGGGCGGGCCCGGTGTCCCTGAGGGGACGCGGAGCGGCGCGACCCCGACCCTCCCTCAGCGCCCCCCTCCGGGACTACATTTCCCAGCGTGCCCGAGGGAGGGCGGGGCAGTGCGGGGCCTGCGCGCTGACGTCACCGGGAGGGGGGGCGTGGCCCGCGCCAGCGTGAAGCGGGGAAGG
This sequence comes from Passer montanus, assembly GCF_014805655.1. Lineage (NCBI taxonomy): Eukaryota > Metazoa > Chordata > Aves > Passeriformes > Passeridae > Passer > Passer montanus. The sequence goes on along the minus strand of NW_024363716.1, from coordinate 932,425 downwards.
ACGCGGGGCGAGCGCGCGGGAGGGCGCGAGGCCGCGGCGGGGCCGCGACCATTGGCTGCCGCGGGGGCGCGCGCGTGCGGGAGGGGCCCGGCCATTGGCTGAGGGGGGGCGCGCGCGCCGGGAGCGGAGCCGTGAGGGGCTGAGGAGGAGGCGGCGGCGGGACCGCGACCGGGGCAGCGGGACCGCCACCGGGAGCGGGTCCTTCCTCCCTCGCTCCCTCCCTCCATGGGGCCGGGGGCGGCCTTGCCCCGCCCCGCCGCCGCCGTCGTGAAGTGACAGCGCGCTGCGCGGCCGAGGCGCTGTTGCCGGCCCGGCACGGGGCGGG
>NW_024363716.1:868164-931829 GCF_014805655.1 Passer montanus | reverse complement strand
GGGGGTGTCCGGTGAGTGAGGCGGCGGCGGCGGCCCGGGCTCGCCCCCGCCGCCGCCCGGGGGTCTCGGCGTGAAGGGGCCGGAGCGGAGCGGCCGCGCCATGAACTACCAGCAGCAGCTGGCGAACTCGGCAGCCATCCGGGCCGAGATCCAGCGCTTCGAGTCGGTGCACCCCAACATCTACTCCATCTACGAGCTGCTGGAGCGGGTGGAGGAGCCCGTGCTGCAGAACCAGATCCGCGAGCATGTCATCGCCATCGAAGGTGAGACGGCGGCCCCGGCACGGCGGGGAGAGGCAGCGAGCCACGGAGGGTGCCCCAAAACCTCCCCAAACCCCTGGCCCTGCTCTCCCCAAACCCTCCTTAGCCCCTGGCCCTGTGCTCCCCCCAAACCTTCCTTAGCCCCTGGCCCTGTGCTCCCCCCAAACCTCCCCCATCCCGCTGCTCTGCTCCCCCGCACCAAACGCCCGCCAGCCGTGTTCTCCGTCTCAAGCCTCCCCCAGCGCATGGCTCTGTTTATCCACCGCCCCCCCCCGCATTTCCCCAAGATCGTGGCTCTGTTTATCCATCCCAGACCTCCCCCAGCCCGTGGCTCTGTTTCGTACCCCTCCCTCCCTGGTCCCCTTCTTGCCCCCCACCGCCACCCCGTAAATAGCCCTGTCCCCGCCGCCCCCCCTCCTCCTCCATGGCCATACTCCCCTTCATCTCCCTAACCCATGGTCCTGCTCCCCACTTCCCTCCATGTCCCCCAGCCCCTTGCACTGCACTCCCCGTGCCCCCAGCCCGTGGCCCGCGGGTCCTGGGCAGCTCCGGGCTGCCCTTCCTCCACCCCTCGTGGCTGGCGTTTTCAGGGAGCCGGAGGTGTTCCCGCTCGGTCCCCATCATTTCCTCGGCGCTGCGTGGCCTTGTGGCCCCCGTGTTGGGGTTTGTGGGGTTTAAAAGTTGTTCTGCTGCTCGTCCCCTGCTGCTGTGCGGGAGAGCAGCGGGCTCCTGCGGGCTGGGGTGCGGTGGGGAGGATGATGCTCGTTCTGCCTGCAGAAGGGCTCCGGAAAATGAAATTTTATTCGGCGCTCCCTGCAGCATGTGATGGAGACAGTGTGGGGCTGTGGTTTGGTGGTGTGAAGTGGGTAAGCAAGACGTGCAGCTGGGCTATGGAGCAGTATCGGTCTGTGCAGTAGAGTAAAAACAGGTCGGGAGGCAAGATGGAGATAACAGCCCTCTAAGCTTAGATTTATGTGCGTCTATCCCCGCAGGAGCACTACAGAGGCTGGAACTGCTTAGGATGCACAAAATAAGGAAAGAAATCACTAGCGTAGGGAAGTCTGCAGATATTTTTCCTTAATTGTCGGTGGGGTTAAAAAGAGCAAACGGTATGGGCTAGGAATATGTATTTTGTGGAGAAATTTATGACTTATTTTGCATGATAACTTGCTGAGCTTCACATCGTGTGCTTTTCCAACTGGAGTATCCTGTCGCTGTTCTGGAAGGGATTCAAGGTTGCAGAGTGTGATGTGCAGCAGCTGAGATGGAGCTGCCTAAAACCGTCTTGTGTTGGTGGCCTGGCTGGTCTTTAAATGATATGTAATCAAAAAGTCCCAGTGGAAGAGCTGCTATTGAGATTGTTGCCTGAAAGATTTATTTGTGTGCCTCTTGAGCAGTGGAGCTTGAATAGACAGACATCCCGGTTCTTGCAGTTAGCATTTTGGGTTCAGTGTCTCGTGTGACATGCAGGGAGGCTGGCAGTGCCTGTCACTTATTGCAGGGCAGTCCCCAACTCAGCAGCTACATCTGACCGAGTGCGTGCTAGAGATTTGTGCATATTCCCTGCTTTATTAGTCACTGCTGAGATTGTGGTGTGGGGCTGTCCCCTCCTGAGGCTGCTTTGCCTTTTCTTTCCTCTCGTGAGGAGTTCAAAACTTATTCATACATCTGGTGGGAAGCACTGTCCCCTTCTCCGTGCTGCTGGGGTTTGGATTTCTGCGGGATGGATGGTGCCTTCAGCGGAGCGTTTTTTCAAGCGGTAATTAATCCACGTTTCCGTGGTGTAAATGTGTTTGTGAATAAGATGCTTGGGCTCTAGCGATGTGCCAAGCTTTTGTGGAAGTGGGAGGAGGATGTGAAGCACTGGATGTAGTTATCTCCTTAGCATGTGACTCCTGTTAGTCTTTTCATGTATTAATGATTTGTTACCTAACTGTGGCTCAGCTCATTTGTCAATCACAAAGACTTGAAAACCAAAATAGCAGGCTAAAAACATGTTTCAAGAGCTGAGAGGATGAGTAAAACCTTCACAGATAATTTGCTGTCTAACTTTTATTGGACACTGAGTCATGAGAGCAGTAGCTCTGATAGATGGGAACGATTTATCTAGAAAATGAGTGTATTGTATGTCTTCTGAGGGCTCTTGAACTAGCTCTTAAATATTTAAACGTTTAATAGTTACAGTGTTAGAGGTAAAACAACAACTCCTCACGCCTTTAGATTACAACTCCACCAGGCTGTATGTTTTGGTAAACCTCCTTTAGCTAACTCTTTCTCACTGATGGCAGCTTTTAAATCCGTGTGGTAGTGCCACGTGTTGTATGTAGGAAAAACAGACATTTGGGTTGTGGTGGTTGCCTTCCAATTTTGCTGCAAAGAGTTCAGCGTTGTACTGATAACTCCCCAAATCACAAAATCTTTTAACCTCAGGGTACTTGAGGTTCCCTGACAGCAATTGTGGTGTGGTTGGCATGTGGCTGCTGTGAGAAAATACGAAGTGACTTCCTGGAAGAGTTCCTTCCACTGCAAGGAGAGCTGTACTCTGTAAAGAGAGGAGTAGAGACTTGTTAGTTCAGGCTGCTTTAAACATCAACTCCAACCTAGATGTGCTCCTTGAACTGCTTATTTAATACTCTCCAGCTCAAGAGAGGTTTGACAGCTCTGGAGAAGAACATGCTTGGAATTTTAAGCAATTTGGAACTTTCAGTGAAGTAGAGCTCCTATTACTGATACCTAGAGTTTTCTACATAGAGTGGCACTGTCTTTCCAGCACTTTAGGTTTTACTGGTGATGTAAACCCTCTTCCTTTTTACATTTGGAGTTCCTCTTACATTAGGAGTTCATAGGAGTGTCTAGGCATACTTGCTGGAGCAAAGACTGTTGAAATAATCTGAAATTCAAACTCCCCCTTCAGCAGCATTGTTTATATTCAGGTACAAGAGTGCTATCTAATATGAAGAGAGCAAGTGCTAAACTGGGTCCTGAATTGATTTATCCTTACCTTTTTGCACAGAGATTTCTTGCCTTGTGTTATTCTAAGTTACACGTGATACTGGATAAGAGTTCTGGCTGCTGGTACTTCATTAGTTTTTCCTCAGTGGATAAAGGTGCTAAAATAAAAGTGGGCTGATTCCAGGTTCTTGAGTGTCTCAGAGTTGCAGAGTTCAAAGGCATTTGTTCTGTATTTTTTGTAGGAAATTCATGCTAAGTAGCCAATCAGTTTTACAGTAACTTAGACTGTTACATTAGTTTAATGACAGTGTAATTAATATTATTAGTCTTTTACACAGACTTTACCATAGTAAAATCTCCCTTCCTGTGTTCTGTAGTTCCCAGCACCACTGCTTGGTTAACATTAAACATTCCTCATACCAAGTATGTTGTGTGCTTAGAAATAGGGAGAGAAAATATGAATTGCCTTCAGTGGTCTTTGGGTTACTGAAAATATCTTGGGATTCCATGGTGTGGTGATCTGCAAGGGTAGGGAACAGCTGAATGTGGCAGTTCCAGTTTCTCCCCATCCAGGCTGAGACTAGCACTACATTTTGATAAACTTTACCAAGATAGAAAACCAAGGAAAGATGGTGAAAAACCTAATTTTTAATGCTTCACAAAAAGACTTTAAAACACTTCAGCCAAGGTGATGTACACATTATTAATAGTATATAAAAATACTAAAATACTTAGTGCTAACATGCTTATGCAGCAGGTGTTAAGCATCTCAAGTAGTTTTTATTTATTTATTTAAGGAGAAATTATTGCTTTAATTGGTAAGAATAGCATACCAGACATCCTGCAGGTATGAATTGCTGTGTTCCAGAGCATTTTGTGGTATTTTTTGTAGTTTTTATATTGAAAAGTAAATTTTAAGCAAGTATGTTGTAAATGTGAGTTTTAATTTTGAAATTATGATTATTAAGTGATTATCAAGAAATATTCTAAGTCTTAGGGAAAATATGAGATTGCACATTTGGAAATAACTTGCTCAAGGCAGTGCAAAGATACACTGGCAAGTGTGTGGGTGGGAGAAAATGGGAGAAGGTACAAACCTTGCTTTATTTTTTTCCTTCTGGTCACTTCTAAAAGTACTATTTCCTGAAAATAAAGTAATTTAGGGTGGAGCTAGGACTCCTGAAGTACCTGAGCCTTAGAGGCATCTGATTGTTGGAGCTCTCCAGCTTTGCTGGGTGAGCACAAGCAGAGCATGGGAATGTGATGGTTTTGTTGGTTTGCTGGGGGGATTAAACCCAGGTGATTCAGGTGTGGGGAATCTGCCCACAGAGCAGGTGAGTAAGTGTATCCAGGTGGATTCTGAGCTTGCACAAACACAGTGAGCATCGACTTGGGTGAGGATTGTTTCCTGTCACAGCTGGGGAACGTGTTGGGGACAAGTCTCTTAATGCCCTTTTGTGCTGATTGTGCAGTGCACCTTTGTGCCTGGGCTGTTCACCTGGCTCAGAGGTAACATCCAGAGGGTGACAGGCCCTGGCACAGGGTGCCCAGAGCAGCTGTGGCTGCCCCATCCCTGCAGTGTCCCAGGCCAGGCTGGACAGGGCTTGGAGCAACCTGGGATTGTGGGAGGTGTCCCTGCCCATGGCAGGGGGTGGAATGGGATGATCTTAAAGGTCCCTTCCAAACCAAACCCTACTCTTACTGTTTGTAGACCTCCAGTGTGAAGAAGTTGGTGGAATGCAGCACATGTTTTGCTGTTTGTGTGGCTCATATGCAAATGGAAAGATATTTCTGTATTTCTTTTTAATGCTGAAGATGTCAGACTCCAGCGTGTCTGACAAGAAGATTCAAGTGCTTGATATTAACTGTACTTGCACGGTAAACTAAAAACTAGGTTTGATAGTTGTGTCTGAAGTTCCTGGAATGTCTTATTCTGGCTTTAAATTATATGCTTCACTGCTGTTCTCTGCAAAAGCTGCACGATTAAATATCAGATGCTTTGGAGCAGGCGCAGAAGATCAAGAGGAAAGCCTTAAACCATTAACTTTTGAGGATAACTTCTTTCCCCGGGGCAAGAAAGGAGGCCTGCTGTGGATCAGCTGATGTTGATGGAGCAAACGTGTAGTGAGGCTGTCCAGTTTTCAGGGAGTGTGCCGGCCTTCTCCCACCGTTTGCTTTGGGAGATTAGTTGAAAGCAGCAGGCAATAATGCTGATACAAGAGTTCGTGCTGCTGTGTATACATCTCACTGTTTTTATTTCTATTTAAATTGGCAAATGAGTCCTGCTCCCTGAGAGGGGGCACTCGGCAGTGCAGCTGATAGGACATTGGATTTGCTTTTTCTCAACTCGGGCACTTAGGAAAAGGAAACACTTTGGAGGCTGGGTTGGTGTGTTTGTGTTCTGCATTGTACTGAGCAGTAACAATGGCAGTTGTGGTTTCCGGGAGGTGACACGGGTGCTCAAGCTAAGTGTCTTCACGGGTCTTGCTTTCCAATTAGGAGAAGTGCTTCTTTTCCAGCACTTGAAGTAGCCATGGTCTTAGCCTTAACTTTGTCACCTGAAGGAACAGATTTGTGTCTTTTATCACGCTGTGAAAACAAAGGTGGGAATATGAGGTATGTCATTAATTGCTACTATTTAAAGGATGAACTTATAACTGCAGTATGTTTGTAAGTGAAATTAAAAAATCCCACCTTCTTTTTGGCTAATGAAAGAGGCTTGGAGTAATGCCAGGCAGTTGAACAACTCCCCAGACTTCAGGAATACTCTGTTCTACTGTGTCACCACTGGGATTGGTTTTGTCCTTACCAATGAGCAAGGTGAATGGTAGTGTTGATATTTTTAGCAGACTTTGAAGAAAAGGTAATGTAAGCTCCAAAAAAATCTCAGAACTCAGTTGCATCTCAACTGTGTGACCTTTTGCTGACAGTGCATTTCAAACATCCCTTTCTGCAATTGTTAGTTTTTATGTGAGGGGTTTTCTGCGTGACCTTCGTACACACAGCTTTCCATCAATTGTGGAACAAATCCAAAATGATTGCCTGGTAATCTACAGTGGATAAAGTTTTCTGTTCTGAGACAGCAAGTGGTATATTCAATAGTTTTGCTAATCCTAATGTCTGTGGGAGTAAGAGATTTGCCTTCTGTTATATTAGTTTTTGTCCTTGACTGCCTTTAAGCACTGTTTGTACTTTGAGTCACCTGCACTGAGGGAGAACTGTGGCTCAGCTTCTCTTTTGCGTTCCTGCCTGTCCTCACACCATGAAACAGAGCAAAGAAAGTGCCAGGTGTGGACAAGTTGGGATGCTGCTGATTTTTGATGTTTTGACTTTTGTGATTTCTGTACCAATGGAGACTGAAAAGGAGGAGGGTGATTTTAACCTGGTGTCTGTAAGGAGAGACTTTTCAACCACTTCCGAGTAGTTATTGATCAGAAGTTGTTTGCAGTTCATTTGTTCTTCTCATATAATTGTACTAAGGTTATAAATGCAGCATAAATCTTGTGATCCATGTTAGAAATAAGGTAATGTCTCACTTAGATATATTTTGGCTACCAGGAATTTCTTAGAAAGTTTGTTTTAAATTTTAGTCCCAAAGTGGAAGCAGTGAGGATGTCAGGTTTCCTTGGTGGTGGTGAGTCCATTGTGGGCAGCTGCCAATTCCAAAGCCCTCTGGAAGTATTTAATCATTTTTTTCTTAAGTGGGTAGAAGCAGATGTGTTACTTAATCAGTATGTGCACATTCAGCCTCATTAATGCAATTTCAGGATCCTGACTAATCTATTTGGAGCCTGCATAGTGGTACAGATGACAGGGTGTTAAGATAGTGGTGCATTTCTAAACCAGAGAATGACTTGTTCTTTCACTTTTCTTTCTTACCGCCTAAATAGGCTTCAGTTAACCACTTCAGGAAGCCAGAGCTAAAACCACAGGGTTGATCTGTGTGAAAGATGTAGTTTCAGTGTTTCCTTTGTAGCTTTACTAGTTTACATAGTTGGATAATGAATGTAAACCCAATGATGAGACAATTACTTTGTTTGGTAATTTTCCCTTTTATCCCAAGGAAAGCTATGGGCAAGCAAAGGGACTCTGGGGAGCACTGGCATTGAATCTATAGCTTTGAGTGTATTGCTTTGTGTTTGTCTGTGAGAAGCTTAAATTTTCAATTTTTTTTTCATTGTTTTAAAGGGATTGAGGAACTGTTTATAGCTTAGACCAGATCAATGCTCAACATGATTTAACTCAAAACCTCGACTTGGTAGTGCTTACATTTTTTATTAAACTAAAACCACAGATGTTGTTCCATTTAGTAAATTTCTTATTAAATCTACCACTGTCTCTATAATTTACAACTGTCTTCCCCAGTACCATAACCAGGGGGAGGAATGACACAGCCAGTCACTGTTGCAGGTTTTGTAGCACAGTACTGGGTTATACAGATACAGTGGGTTCGAATGTGAGAGATCCTTATCTTTGTTTGAGCTTCTCATGCTCAGGACAGCAGCCAGGACGCCTGTCTTTTTGGTATCACAGCAACTGTGCTCTCCAGAGGAAATATGCTAAAAGCATGGCACTGGAATGCCCAGACAGCAATCATTTAAATGGATCCTATTTAACCTGGCAAGTGCTGGTGTGTCTGAGTTAACTCCTTGTGTGCCAGGAGCTGTTTGCATCACTCGGGCAACATCCCAGCTCAGGTGCCTGGCATGTGAATTTGGAGATGGCCAGTGAGTGGACAAATGAGGAATTTTGTGCCTGGTAAGAATCATCTTGGACTTGAAAGCTTTAGTATTGAAGAGATGTTACTTCTCCTATTTTTCTTTTTTTTCCCCCCTAAATTCTCCCCCAGTATCTGTAAAACCCTTTGTTATAGCATCTCTAACAGCATGAAGCTGTGCTGGAGATATTTAGGTTGGATTTTAGGAAAAGGTTCTTCCCCCAGAGGGTGCTGGGCACTGCCCAGGCTCCCCAGGGAAAGGGCACAGCCTCAGGCTGCCAGAGCTCCAGGAGAGTTTGGACAATGCTCTCAGGGATGCCCAGGGTGGGATTGTTGGGGTGCCTGTGCAGGGTGGGGGTTGGATCCATGATCCTTGTGGATCAGGATTATTCCAGGCCAGGAGATTCTGTGATTCTGGAAGGTGACCTTGCTGTGCAAGATCAGACGGTGTTTGGACAGCTGCTGTTTTTCATCCAGCAGTGAATTTCCTCAAAGATACAGCAGCCAAACTCAGGGAAACGCTCCATAACTAGGAAGGTGAGGAAGGAGATTGAAATGTCTAAAGGCTGTGAATGGATTGATAAACATGAAGTTGAAATACGTGTCCAGGTCCAGGAAACAATCTTAAGTAGGCTTGCCTAGAAATTTAGGGAGGGTAGTTTTAGAGCTATATAAATGCATTGTAGAAAGGATCTGGGAGTGTTCTCAAAGCAGAAAAATGATTGTGGCTTTGCAGTTTAAATCTGCAGTTTTGAACTAGGTTAGCAGGTGCAAATTGATGGAATAGTCCTTTTCCTACCTGCTTTCTATACTGTTACAGCCAGAATTACTCATTCAGTGAAATTCCTTGAGGTGGCTTGAACGTCTGTAGTAATTTTTATGTCTCCAAGGCAAAAGTCAGATCATCCCTCAGCCTTCCTGTGGCAGCCAAGAAATCCATAAAGCCAATTTATGGCAGTAGGAACCAATGGCACTTCCTGTCATAGACTCGGCCTAAGAAATTACCTGTGTTGCTTTTGAAAAGTTGATCTGATGCAGGGTGCAAAGGATCTCTTGGAAACTTATTTCATCCATTTGGGAATGCTGAAATAGTAAAAAGGAGTAATTGACCTGCCCCTGGATTCTTAGGTTTGAATATTGATGTCTTTTCTTTTGTAAATTTTACATAATGGTCGGAGTTGAGTTGTTCCCGATGGAACAAAAGAGAAAGAGAAAACATTAATTAATATTTGGCCATAGTAAACTGTTACAGCTATAGTACAGCTCATGGAGAGGCCTGGTAGGTGTTTATATTTGGGTGAGGTGGTGTGCCATGACAAATTTGGCTTGTTAAGAAATAATCAAAAGTCAGAGATAGGCACTTATTATCACAGAAGTGACGTACAGCTTAATATCTGCTGCTATGGGAGGCAGGTTATGGAGCAGGTATGGAGAGAGAAAGATGGGCTGTAAATCTCTGATTTGGATCACTGTTGAGCACTAAACCTAGAATGATAGCTTGGAAAGTCTTTACAGATGTGAGTATTTGATTGTGAGGATTCTGATAATAAAAATCACTTTGTCATGAATTGCACCATCTCCGTTTCTGGCCAGGTGTTATTGGTTGTGCTGCCAAGGGTACAATTGTCAACTATCAAAGCTAATAAATAATGACAATGAAGGAAAATAATGTACCATTGCTGTCATGAACATAAAATCAATGATATAGCAGAGTTTAAAGTGCTTTTGTAGTAAAGCTTTGTTCATATTTTCAATACATGCTAAGGAGTTAATAGGATTATTTTCTTTCTACTGAGAATAAAGCTGAGTAATAGCTTTCCTTCCTAAAATTAGTTTTGAATTGCTGTTCAGGCTTGGGGTTGAAAGATCTCTGAGAGTCCCTGGGCCAGCCTCTGAGCCCCTGCGCAGGGTGGTGACATGAGTGATGGATGATGAGACTTTAAGAATTGACAGTTGTGCTGGTGCGTTCTGAATACAGCAGAAATCTACGGCTGCTGCCTGAGTGCAGGTGGGACCTTGCTGGAGTGGTTTATCATTTTTCTATGGCAGTTCTGCTACTTGAATGGCAGTCTGTAGTTCCACCCTTGGAGCTGAGTAAATGAAAGCAGGGAGGAGCAGAAACAAGCTGAGGAAAACGATTCCTGTACCCCGAGGCAACTCATCCATTTAGTCCCCTTTCATTATTTTTCTCATGCAAAATAAGAGTCTAATTTTAACCTGCATTAATTAAACTTCAAAAATGCCTCACCGCTACGACGTTGTGGCATTTAAAAGCATGTGGATGTACAAGAGCACATGAGTTTATGGATGGAAGGATCTGGCTATGGACTTAGTTGGAAATGAAATTTAGGTGGGGCACAGCTGGGCTGAACACCCGGGTGTGTGACCCCTGAGCTGCAGGGAGGGATGTGTGTCGGTATCAGTACCTGCCTTGATGGCTGCTTAATATCTGATAAAAGTGGTATTTGAGCTGAGGTCAGGAGCCCTAGGTGGCTTCCAGAAAGACATCACTTCTCTGGGAATATTTTGATTACTGGAACATCTTGCTTCCCGCTTAATAGGATACAGTCAGAGGGTTGCTGGTTTGATTTATGATGCTAATTGGCCTGCTAGTTGATGTGAACTGCATGTACTAATTGCTCACTTGCTAATCTTCTCCAAATTATCTGACAAAAGCTTTTAGGATGGAGCATCACATGTGTTTTAAAACTGGTCTGCAGACAAATGTAAACAACTGTGGGCTCTTGTTTTGCTTTAAATGCCGAATTCAAGTGCTGGTCCATTTTAGTCACTGTAATGTTAGAGGAGAAATTCAGTGGCTTTCATGTAGTCTCATTGTTGTTCTTTGTGGGATTTAAACAACAGCTGAAAAAATATTCCAGAACATGCTTCCCCTCCCCTTTGAGCTGGAAAATTGCCATCATCTATATGGTAATAGTTTTTGTGTGTTATCTGTATGGTGAAGGCAGAGTATGTCTGTCTGTGCAGGTTTAGGTAATGGAAAACACGGTGTGCCTTTTGAGTTGGTGCTGGTGATGTCAGTGCAGCAGAAGCTGCAGTGGGAAAACATAAGGCAAATAAAATGGAGATATTCATGCAGTGTTGGGATAATGAAGGTGTTTTGGCTGTGATTCTAGTAGAGGATATGTGCTTTGACTATTTGACTGTGCAAACCAATGAAGTTTGATGTAAACCAGAGAGATTTTGTATTTCCAGGTTGATAGGGAAAACCCTGATTAGCATACATTATGGAATGCAGTAGTCTAAAGAGGTGACTTTTTTCTTAAAAAAAAGAGCTGTTTCAGGAGGGAGCTGATTCTTCAGATTGAGAATTGTACAGGCTGCTCTCTCTGTGAATGGGGAGGATTGCTTTGCTTCTGTAACATATTGGATTAAAGTGGGTGTTTGACAAAATGAACATTAATCTATCTCAAACTTAATATTGCAAGGTGATTTAGACACTTTAATCATATCAAATTTTCTAATTTGAGCCTGACTGGCTTGCTCTCACAGCAAGCACTGAAATGAGATTACAGACAGCTGAAAGAAATTAGTCAATTTGGAAGCAAAAAGCATTTAAATACAGGTGTTTGGCTGTGATTTGAATATAGCCTGTCAACAGCAAGAGGCAAAATACTTCAGTGACCTAAAAAGTGCAAATATGTCCCTTTAGGGATTACTTGTTGTTAGGTAATGACATGTTATTAAAATTAAAGCTCACATTTATGTCCTCTGATTTGCTAACTAGGCCAATAGCTTTTTAAAAACTTGGTTGATAAATGGGGAAAATGAAATTTGTCAGAATTTGTAGGGACGCAGGTAGCTACTGCTGGTGTTTTGGATGATTATTTTTTAAATTAATATGTAAATAAGGTGGTGTACTCAGGCTGAACCAGCTGCCTGCTAGAAGCTTGAATACAAATACCATCATCTGGGAAGAAAACAGCACTGGAGTGTTTTAGAAGTTGTCTGGTATTCCTGAATTTCAGTGAGAGGTGCTGTCAGAGGAACTTGTGTTACCATGCAACACGGAGACATTTCTCCTCCTTGTCTGACATTCTGCAGCTGGTTTTGTGTAGTTCTCATACTGCTTCTCTTCTCAGCAGGTGGAAATACTGCCTGCTAGGTAAGTGGTGATGCTTGATAAAATCTGGTGAGTGATGCCACATTAGGGAAATGAAATATGGATAAATTACAGTTACAAATAGGATTAGATCTTTTTCAAACAAGATCATTGAGGCTATAAGTAAAAAAAAAAAAATCCAAACCAACAACCTGCTGCAAACAGGGATGAACACAGTTGTGTAGATCTTTCACACAGTTTAGATCTTTTTCAAACAAGATCATTGAGGCTATAAGTAAAAAAAAAAATCCAAACCAACAACTTGCTACAAACGGATGAACACAGTTGTGTAAATCTGTGTTCTTTCTGAGTATGAACTGTGTCTATTATTTCAGCATCTGTCTCTTGTTTGTCTCTGTGAACTTGATGCCATCAATAAAAAAGCTTTTCCTAGCTAGATATGTCAGCAGAGACAGGACATTTATTGTCCTCAGGATAATATGTTCCCTGGATAGGGATTAAGGTACAGGTATCACTGGGAATAGAGTGTGGAGAACACCACAGAGTGCCAGAGAAACCCTCTCCTACCCTGTGACTCTTTGGGTTGGTTTCTGTTACAATCACTCTTGGGTCCTTGGGTTGTGTGATGGGTCTCCAGGAACATCTCTGGATTGAGGAGAATTGTTACCTGTGGGCGTAACAGGCACTTCTTACACATTCAGGAGTTAAAAACTAAAATCAAGAACAAGTGCAGTGGGCTTGAACTTGAAGATATCTGATTGAAATTCATATAAAAGTCTAGAAAAGCAGCAGTGATGGCAACAGGATTATGAGCTGTCCTCCAGATTGTGTATTGCCAAATTGTTGTTATATTACCATCCTATATGGACTCAAATAAAAAACCAAAGAATTAGACAAGTCTAATTTTAGTCCAGTTTTTAAAGCAGAATGTAAAACCTGAGTCTTAGGAGGTAGTACAGTGAACATCTTGAAAGTGTTGCCTCTGTAGTGGTGGCAGTGGCTCACCTGTTGGCATCCACGGTGGGTTTTGTGTTTTGAATGCTGTGGCCAAGCTACTGCAGGAGCAATTCCACATTGAGCAGAGAGAACTCAAAGCCCAATGTGGTTGCTGCTGGCCCTGGAGCTTGAATCAATTGCTGAAAATTTACATGCAGATGTGTCTGTCTGCAACCCGAAGCACCTGAGTGAAAGCCAATGGACTTGGAAAGCCCAGGAGCTGTGTATGGGTCCTTGGGAATGTGGACAACTGGAAGCTCTGCTGCTGCTGATGGATGTGATATGGAAAACCATCATGGGGAGAGAGCAGAAGATTTGTTTTCTAGCTGTAATGGCTTCTAAGTAATTCCTATGGAGCTGTAAAAATGGATTTTCATGGTCCAGATAGCTGTATGTGCCTGAGGTATGGGATAGTGAGTGGTTTCCTCTCTTGCAAGGAGCATTTTTTGCTCAGAGTTTGCCTCCAAGCAGGACAAACAGGCCATTGAACCCAGGTGATGGCTGGAATGCAGCATCTTGAGTGTACATTGCTTTTACTCCCCTAAACTTCTTGCAGGCTGTTGGCTTTTGGAAGCAAAAAGAAGCCAAATTCTTGTAATAGCCAAGGACAAGCAGCTGTGCTGGGAGACTTTGGGATAGGAACTAAAATGATGGAACTTGAGAGAATTTTGAAGGCTTCTGGATTATTACTTTCATGTGCTTGAATGTCGTGAAGGGATTTGCTGGATCCAGTTCTGCTTCTGGTCCCTGTGATTGCCAGCTTTTAGACTAATTTCTATATTTAGACATTTATATGTGCTATGTAATAATGAGCAGCTGATGATCATTATTTTAACTTTTAAACAATATTTTAAAAATATTTTTAACTGCTTGGCACTTGTTTAATTTGCAGCTTAAATCCACTTGTCAGCAAATGTATGAATTTGCGGTTAACTTTTACCTGTTTAAAATAAAACCCAGTGTATTAATTCCTTTGAAAGAACAGTAAATCAATTACTTGTATGTATTTTGCATTGAAGTGGGAGGTGATGGGGAGTATTCCTAAGAAGGAATAGATAAGGGCTAATGACAAATTGTGGTACAAGGTGGAAATAACTGAGACTGAAAATCTGATCTGTTTTCTGTAACGTGTTTTCATCCAGGGCTGACTTGCAGGCAAAAAACTGTTTTAGCTTCTGCTCTTTGTTTATTCTTGAGGAGGTGGAAGCTTTATGTTGAGAAAAGGACACAGAATTTGTGTGTCCTTCTTATAACATGTGGCTGATTGCTGATCTTATGGAAATGATGTATTGAGCAGATGAGACCTGATTAATAATAAATAAAGATGCTGAGAGTGATTGGGGGGTGGAATTAAGCTTTTATTTTAATTCTTTTTAAACCCCCACAGAGTAAAGCCTCTTTAAGCTAGTCAGGTAAGCATAGTCTGGAACCTGAGGATTATATTACTCTGCTCCTTTGTGCCTTAGAGTTACTACAACCTCCATTCAACTTGAATTCAAAATGAGGTGATGTGCTGCTTGATTCCCAGGTTGGATTTAGCTGAAAATAATACTAGAAATGTGCAAGACTTGTGGTAAAGCTGAGCAGCAGAATATAAACCTGCTAAAAACAGATGCAGATCTTCACGGCCCTCTGAGAGCGTGGTGGAAGAGTGGGTGAGCCTGTGATGTTGAATTTGCTGGTGGAGGGCTCTTGGCTCTGTTTGGTGAATTGCTGTCTTACACCAAATGTGCTTTTCCTCAAGGAGCAGAAGCAGGGGAGGATGCTGCACAGAAACTCTTGCTTACTGAACACCTCAGTGGGCTGTGAAATAACTTCAGGCCCTAACGAACCTGAACCTGTTTCTCTGGGAGAGGTCCTTCCAATCCAAGCCATATTACTGGGGAAAAGGGAATCTAGTCTTGATTCCAAACATTTGATTAACCTTCACTATGCAGAGTTCCTTTTTGGAGGATGGTCAGGTTGTCTGTCAGACCAGTGAGTGAAAGAGACAGTTTGTTACAATCTCAACACCCCTGTAGTGGAGAACAAAGGATTTCTCTAACTTGGCAAATCTGTATCCTAGGTTTGACTGAAATCCAGGAGGGTGTTCCTGAAGTCAAGTAGTTGTCCTATGCTAATGCTGCTCGGTGTTGGCTGCTTTGTATGGTGTAATCTAAATAATTTTGTAATTAATGCGTTACTACAGTAATCCCTTAATGGTGAGATAATTGCAGCACTTAGAGGAGCAACTGTTGGCCAAAACACACAATTAAGTTTCGGATTGAGCATCTTGAATTTTGTGAAAAATGGTTATTTATCCTCAAGTTCATGAGTGCTTGAGTCCAAAGTACGTTTGACTCTGTCAATCCCTCTTCCCTGTCTGTCTGCACTACAAACTCAGAGGGCTCTGTAGCTGATTCTCTCTGTCAGTGACTCTGGGAAGCCACGGAGTGCTGTAGAAATGAGAATTCTGCCAATATAAACTTTCCATGGAAACATTTATCAGGAAATTTAATTGAATGAGAAAATAAGCTAACAGGCCAGCATAGATGAGCCTCCTCATGTTGCCCTAATGCTTCCTTTTCCCTGGCTGAGCTGATACTGAGGTGTTTGAGTAGTCTGATAATGGACGAGTGCAGATAGAGCCCAGTCACCCTGCTCAGAACATACATCTTCAGCTTCCCAGAAATGTCATCTTGTGTTTCAGTGAAAAACACGGGGTTTATGTCTTCAGCTTTTTAGTGCATGTTAAATTTGCATCACAAATTACAAAGCTTTAGTGAAAGATTCGCAGCATTGCTGAACAATCACCCATATAATTGTCACCTTTTATTTTTAAAATATGATACCAGGAGTTAGGAACTTGAAGCATTAAGTGCTTGTGAGCAGAATGCACAGTTCACAGGATTTCAGGGTACATCAGTGAGTTTTCTTTGCTGTTGTACTTGCAGTAAAGCTAGGAATGTTGGAAGTTTCATTTACCTTGTTTTCTAAATACTCAGGGTTCAGAACATGTGTTGAGATTTTTTTTTTTTAATTGTAGAAGTTTTCAGTGGAAATAAATGTTCTAACTTACTGTAATATGTCTGCTACAAACACAGTGCTGCATTTCTGTGCAGTTTCTTTCCATCTACTTCTGGCTGTAGCTTTCCGAAAACCTGTGGTTCTCATATTGATACTCTCAAATTCTAAAATCTGAACTTGCGGAAAAATGTTGCAATGATGGAAGAGTTGCAAAATTTGAGCAGTGTTGTGAAATCCAAGGCAATCTGATTTCTAATGTGTTACTCTTGAATATTCAGAGTATGCAAACAGGAGGAAGTTTTCTCTTACAAAGTTTGTGTCCTTTGGGGAGTGAGAGACATCTGAGACAAATCTGTTGATATAATGTTATTGAATTTCTGCTAGACAGCTATTAGTTAAGCTGTGTAACTTTTTTTGGGAGGACACTGTGGTTTAAAAACAGATTTCAAGTTGTTGATTTGAATTTTCTACTTTGCATTGCTATTTTTTGCCTGGAGATGGAAGAATGACTTGGAGGTGTAGTAAATCACCACATCTAGTGCTTTGGCAGTGGCAGGGAGGTCTCACTGCAGAGGTGGCTTTGTCAGTCAGTGTGAATCTGTACTGATGAGTATTGTTAGACACCTCAGCATTCAATAAGGAATGCTCATCTCTGTTAAATTTAAGCACCTTCCAGATGACTTGGATCTTAATTTCTAGGTGAGGTTTAATGAAGACACATTCTGACTTACTGCTAGGAGCGTTGGCCTTTTAAAAATGTGTGCTGCTAGCAGCTTCTGCTAATTTTAGATTGTGTGTTCTTGAAATGCTACTAGTAGCTACATACTTTATAACACTGAAAATAAAGGGACTTTTCACTCCCTGGGAAATGTCTAAGAAGCCATGGTGGTATGCAGCAGTTTTGTGTTGAATTCATCGTGGTTGAAGCTTAGGAGTTCTCAGCTGACTTGCCCTCAGGTTTCTGTTCAATTTCAAGTAATCGCCCAGGCTGTGCAAACTTCAGGCACTGTAGCTGTGCCAGCATGTGTATTAAATGCAAGTCCTAATCCTGTGGGACAAGGGTCAGCATGTTGGAAATGACCTTTGTGTTGCATCTAGATGAAAATGTAGCTGGGATTAATCTAACAAGTGCATTTCTCCTGGAAGTTGAACCACTTCACTGAAAGCTTATTTCAGTTTGCAATAATTCACTGTTTGCCTAAGAGAATTAGAACTTTCATTTGTCATGAACCAGGTGAAGAATTATATAGCAGGTTGCTACTGGTTTATGTCTGAAAATAATTTTGAATAATTCCTGCTTGGGCTCTGGCACTGTTGGTGTGAAACGTGGCTGAAAACAACCATTGCCTGTGTTACTGCAGTTGCAGAACCTCCCAGCTTTGTTGGAGTGTTTACCAACACCTGGTGATAATCCCCATTGTCCTACACTGAGAGGAATAAAAGTTTTGGAAAGGACATACTTTTCCTAATGGCAGGAGCTGAGGTGGCAATGTTTGTCCTGGTTTAAATGTGGTCTGGGTGAGCAGAGGGCTGGGTGCTCCTCAGGGCCTGTGATAATTTTCATTATTTGCCCTGTAATTAAAGGTAGCTTTTTCCTCAAGTTACCTAGAAAGAAACACCATTCGGAACTGGTTTTATTCCTCTCTCTCTAGGACAACACAGGATTATCACCAGGTGTTTGTAAATAGACAGACAGTGTGTATTGAACACTTGAATCTGATCAAGTGCTTGATCCTGTAATCGCGTGCAGCGATTATCTTTACAAACAAATCAGCAGAATACTGTTTTATTTCCTAGAAATACATAGCAAGCAAGTAGGGCTGATGCTTTGTTTGTCAGCAGGAAGTGTTTTCTGGTGGAAATGCTTCATTTGGCACTGGAAGTGTGGCTCGTTTTGGTTTGTTTGTGGGCTTAGCAGATGGACAGGGCCGAGCATTGAGCAGTAAGAGTTGTTTCTTTTCTGGCTGAGCTGTAACACTGCAGAAGTCCCCAGTCTCTGTCGTTTCAGACCATAACTGAGTTGGACATCTTCAGTTTGTTCAGAAAGCAGAGCTGTGATCTGTGTGCTGATCAGGGGCAGCAATTGATTTTCCTTGGCTGCTGGCTGCTACTCAGAACTAATTTTTATTTCACTGGGTTTTGTGGATCTGCAGAATTCTTTCACTCTTGAGTCATGTCTCAGATTGATTGGGACTGAGGCACTTGGAGAAGGTTTTGAGCAGAACAGTGGTACTTTTTAGGACTTGGTCAGATGGTTACTTGGCTGTAGCTGTTGCAAGATGATAACTGCAATAATAAATATTGCAAAGAAATTGGATTTTATTGCATTCTCTGAGCAGTTATGAGAAGGACTTAATTAGAATTCTGGGAAAGAGATGAAGATCAGTCTATTGTGGCTGAACTGGGAGAAAAGCATTTTGACTTTGGCCTAGTAACTGTGCAGTGAAAAGAATTTATATTGATTTTGAGCAACTGAAGCGAAATATAAAAAGTCACAATACCAGGGGAGTCTGGTACTATTGTAATGAATTGGGGCTTGGCTGGGTTTATTTGTTTGTTTTGTTGTTTTTTTTTTTTCAGAAATGACAAAATCAGGATAATAATTATTAAACCTTTTCTTAGGAGCAGTGAAATTGCTGTGGAAGGATCTCAGATGCTTCTTTTTAAACAGTGGTAAATACAGTATAAGAACCCAGCCAAGGGGCTGATACTCAACTCTGAATTAGTGTTTTCAGCTTATGCTTATAACTGAAAAAAGAGTACCATGTGAATGTTAAAAGGTCAGTACAAATTTGATTGCTTGCTTTAAGACTCAGCTATAAGAGCTTTTTACCTTTTGCTTCATTAGAAATACTGAGTTAGTGACGTTAAAGACATTTGCTTGAAAAATAACTTTGCTTATTGGTTTACAGATCAGCTGTTTGATTTTTGATCTGAAATTCAGGCAGTGGCTGAAGTGAAAACAAGTGAAGGGACCCCAGCTTGCTGCCCATGTGATGGAACAGGGAGAATCCCAGGCAGGAAGGAAAAAGGAGTGTAAGTGTTAAATAACTGAGTGCCACTGCCTTGATGATTACCCTCTCCTTCTTGGAAGAACCTTCTAATGAGGATCCTTGTAAGATGCCTCCTTTGTGCTAACAGCTCATGATGGAGATGGGCTGTGGTTCTCCACAAGATCTTTAAGAGGTTTCAGGCTTTTATGAGTGTTTATTTGCATGGGAGGGCAGATGATAAGGAGGGAGCTGAAAAGGGAGGTGGGCGGCTGTCCAGGGTAATAAACACACTCAGAGAAGTAATTAGGGTTTGTATGGAAGGGGAAAAGTGAGGAGCATCTGCAGCCACTGGCTCAGGAGTTTATTAGTGTGAGAGATGAATTATTGAAGGCAGATGTTCCCAGAGCGTTCTCCAGCTCTATGCTAATGGAAAAGGTGATGATGAGTGTGAGTTGGTAGATGGCTGAGGAGGAAATGTAAAAAAACATCTTAAACTACCAGGAATTGCTGCTTTTTACAGTAGATTCCAGTGAGAGGTGACTTCAGTTCAACTTCAGCTTACCTTAAATCAGACTACATGCTTGAATTCAGGCTTTCCTTGAATTCTTGTCCCTTTCACATATTTTTTTTAAATTGGCAAATTTGTCATTCCAAAATAAAGATGCCATGAAATGAATCCCATGTCTTCTTCACAAATGAACTCTCTTAGAGGAGAATCCCCCATGTTAGGATAAGGTAAGGATTATGGAGTGTGGACTGTGAGTTGGCTGTGCCAAATGTAATATGGATTAATTAAATCATTTCAAAATCATTTTTATGGCAGATTCCTGAATTTTGAATTTCAGTAGGCCTTGCAAATAGTTTAGTTTACTATGTTTCATAATAATCTAGATCTGTCTCACTGACTTGTTCTCCTATTGAAAAAAATAAAATGACATCAACTACTTTTTCAATCTCTCTTTGTTCATGTTGGGGGTGAATTTCTTTGACAAGCTGCTTTGAGTGAGACATGCTCTGGCAGACAACTTCAAAAATAGAGCTCTGCTAGCACCTAGGTTTTAGCATAACAATGGCTGACGATGAAAACTGTTGAAATATTGATGTGAAGTGTAAGCCAGGATGGTGAGAAAAGGATCTATAGTATGTATAGATACAAACCAAAAAGTAGGCAAAATGTAAAGCAAAATCATAGCATTTTGGAATAACACACAAAGAAATATCTGTCTGCCACTCCTGTTAAGTAGGATGTCAGAAGCCTTTAAAAGGTCAGATTGGAGCTGTATAATAAAAAGATAAATAACCCAGAATGGATTGTGCTGACCATTTGCCCAAGACTTGCTGCTGTAGGGGCTCGTTTTTGCCCACGCAGTTGATTTAGGTCACTCTGAAAGCCTGCAGTATTTTGAGGATAAGCTGCTCAGTTCATGAGTGTGCATTCTGTGGTTTGCCTCACATCTAAGGCATGTGTGGGAAGTGCTGGTTGGATATGGTGGCTACAAATGCACTTGGAAAGCAGATCTCCAAACAAACCTGTGGTTTAGTTCTGCCTGACCTCTGGGGCTAAAGCAGCCAAATGCAGCTGCCTGTTCTCTGGAACTCTGTGTAGAGTAGCAGGAGCTCAGCTGATGTGTAGAAGCAAGATAATTTAAGACTTGAAATAGCTGGTGCAGAATTCTTCCCTGTGAGAGTGGTGAGGCCCTGGCACAGGGTGCCCAGAGAAGCTGTGGCTGCCCCTGAATCCCTGGAAGTGTCCAAGGCCAGGCTGGATGGAGTTGGAGCAGCCTGGGCTAGTGGAAGGTGTCCCTGCCATGGCAGGGGAATGGAACAAGGTGAACTTTAATGTCCCTTCCAGCCCAAACCATTCCATGATAAATTGTTTGTCATGTCTTGTGTATGGAAAACAGAAAAGCAAACTTTGCTGTGAGCCGGGGGGTGTGTGCAAGAGCTGAAGTTGTTGCTCAAGGATTAGCCCTGCAGGTGTTTTCCTGTAGCTAAAACCAAGCCTCTGCTGCATCAACAAACGGCAGCAAACAGCCAAAGCAGTGAATAAACAGTGCTGTGTAATGGCTGAATTGCATTTATCAGATGATAATAACCAGAAAGCCTTTTAAAGAACGCTGAGGAGTTAATGCCGTTGGGTTGGCTGATGCTGTAATGTTCTGATCATCAGCTATAAAATAATTCCAGCAAGGAGGAATCAGCTTCCTTAACTGATAACTCATAAATAATGCTGGAGGAAATCACTACCTCCTCCTTGGGAAGGTTTACTGAAGTAACAGATATAACTGAAAAAAGGGTCTAGAGTGTTTAGTCCTAGATAATTATCTATAATTGTAAAACTGTATAAAATCTTCTGTGGTTGATCATGATTGCCTTAAAGACATTAAGCAACACTCTCATGATGTAATACTTGCTAAAGGGTTCAAAATTAACCAAATGGTGATAATTGAAGAGTAAAGTGAAAAGACAGCAATATGAACATGTTTTCTGCTAGAAATAAGTAGTAGCTCTGAGTCAATAAATCTCCTTACATGGCTCTTATACTACAGAAACTGAAAACCAGACTTGAACCTCTAACAGCTGGATAAGTAGAAACTGAATAGAGGAACAAGACTGAAGAACTGATTGAACTCACTTTCCTCTCGAAGTTGGTGTATTAAGTTTAACCGAATTACAAATGTAAAGCTATTATGGATGTTTTGTACAAAGGATGGAGGGTAATGAGAGTATTTGTTGGCTTGTATATTTTTACAAAATACTGTAAAAGGAGATTACAATCAGAGTTTATTGAATAAGGTTGGTTCCATTGAAAAGAATCTGTGGGGCATTTGTAATCTGAGGAGTGAATAGACAGAAGACAAAGTTCTGTGGGATCCTTTTATTAATTTTTCTGACTTAAAAACCTAGGTATCTTATAGCCTATGTGCTATTGTAAATAACTGAGGTCCAATTTTACTTTCTTGCTGCATATTATGAAACCTAGTTAAGGTACAATACATACACTTTATTTGAGCTAAAATATGCATCAGCACCATTCTGACAATAGAGGGAGAAAGGAATAAAAAAGGGAGCTACACAAGGGATTTTTGTAGGAAATAAGAGCATGTGGTTTCTGCTTCAGGTTGTATTGTGCCTCTCCAATGTGTTGCAGTTTGTGTTTCTGATCTCCTCTGTTCTGCTTTAAACCACCCGAGGTGTGCATTGGTTAAAACCAGAAAGATGGAAGGTGCAGTGATTGAGTTCTCTCTTTCAAGGAAGGTACAGGTGGTGCAGGTGGAGAAACTTGTGAATCATGACAAGATTCAGCTTGATCTGCATTTTACAGGTGGCCCAGTTAGTGGTGAATGTAAATGAAATGTCCCTGCTGCAGTTAGTGCAGACTGGCTGATCCATAGCAAGCCTCAGTGATCCTGACTTCATGTCCCTCCTTCAATTTGCTGTTCACAAAACTGCAAGTCCCAAGCTTGGCTTGCCCTTCAGTGCTTTGGAAATTTGAGGCTTTCCAAATATCAGTAGCTGTTTCCAGTAAGAAAGAGGCTGTAATTACTTGAACAAAACTTGACTGACATATGAACAAGATGTATCTGCTGAGGGCTTACTGCCAGCGTGGATTTGTACTTAAGCGGATGTAATTGCATGGACTTTGTACTGGATTGTTTGACAGATTAAATTTCTATGATAGTGTGAGATAACAGGAGGTCACAGTCCAAGAATAAGGTTCTGAAGTGTATGTGTTCACAGCTGGGGTGCTAATCTGATTAATTGAAAGCTGATTCAATTCATAATAAATTCATGTTGTTGGATCCAAGAGTGTCAGTGCCAATTGTCAATGTCAGTTATGTGTGAGGTCTGTGCATTGAGAATGGTCTTTTGCACGTGTGCTGGGAAAATCTGAGCAGGGTCTCCACATGGTAGCATCTAAAGCCTGAAGTAACCACAGCTGGCACGCAAGGTTATGCTAAAAAAAGGTTTGTTTGGGTTTTTTTACCCTGGTTATCAGGCTAAGAACTACATTGATATCGGGCAGCCTTTCACTGTCAGATACAGAGTGCAATATAAATCTGTCTGGCTGTGGCATTAAGGAAATAGGAGGTCTTAGCTGTGGTCAGTGGTGCTGGGTATCAGCACAGGGGCTGTGGTAGCAGCTGGTGTTCTATTGTTAGAACCCCTGAGGAGCAGTGATCCCAAAGTGTTGATTTGCTGCCTCTTAGGTCTGTGCCTGGCAGAGCTGGGCCTGGGCACTGGGCACAGCCTCTTCCTGCAGTGCCAGCACCGTGCTGGAAATGGGGGCACCTGGGAGCTCTGCCTCTTATGTAAGAGGAGGGAATGATTGCCTGGGATGATGCAAAAGGAGCTGGTAGCTCTGGGTGGCTGGAGTTGGCACCTCAGAGAGCTCTGTCTTCCCTGACCGAAGCCTTGGTGATGTGTTTGAATCAGCACAGGTGCATCTAGGCAGTGCACACCTGATTTCTGCAACTTGCTTCTTTGGAAAGGATGTTATTTGCTGCAAAGGAACTGGAAGAGGATGGCATTTCGAATATAGGTATGATGTTTTTCAGCTTTCAGTCCAGTTTCTGTTCTGGAATAATGGCTTTGAGCAGGTTTCCTATTTAGAAACAGACATCTTCTGACTGATTTTTAAGTAATGCACTAATGAAGGATTGCTTGGAACACAAACAAGTTGATCTTGCCAGAATTACTCAGGCAGGTACGTTGCAGCTGGATCTGATGAAAATTCAGTCCTCTCTGTAGGTATTAAGCTCATGCCATGTGACTGGGAGATGTGTTTGCTGGAGAGAAATTTAATTTAAGAAACCCCGTTAAGTGGATTGTGGGGTAGATGCAGTAATTCAATAAGCTGAAGTGATTCACATGCATTCCTGATAATTTTCAAGAGGCTGTTTTTGCATCGCAGGTAATTTCGTATTTGTACTTAAGGTTTTTGCTTGTGCAATGGTAACCTGGAGATGTGGCTGATACCTGAGGCTTTCTGAAAATCAGGGAGATGTAACTATTGCTTTAGGTTGAGCAGAAAGCAGTAGGGTTCTGTGAGGTCTTCTGAAAGCCTGGATAAACAAACAGTGTTACAGTTAGAGAGAGGCTCTGGAATGAAAACCCTGGAGGAGCAGACTAATTTTCTATTACAAACATCTGAAGAAAGGTAATGATCTGTACAAGCAGAATGTTTGGAAACAGTTAATTTAATTAATTAATGTGTCCTCTTTGCTCATCTGAAAAAAGCTTTTAGAAAGGACTGCAGACATCTGCAGTGCTTTTTAATATTTGATGGGCTTCTACAATTCTCCTTACAGAAAATTCATGACCTGCTCTATTTCTGTGAGGCTGCTTCAGTGAAAGCATGATGGAGATAAGTCAGATGGGTTCTTTATCTTCCTTTTGAGACACCAAATCTTATGCTGCAGTCTTAGTGTTTTCTTCTTGTGTTTGTGAGCTCTCCACCAGTAGGTAAGTTTTGGGATCTGAAACTGAATTATTTGCCCAGGAAGCTGCTTCAGCTGGTGTCTGGAATGAGTGCTTTGGTCAGGCAGAGCTTCACTGCCTGCTGCTGTTTGTGTTCTAATTGCAAAGAAGATACTGTGGAGGTTTAGCCTGAGTAGCACCTCACTATGACTTGTGTGCAGAGAAAATGCAGTGCAAGTAGATGAAACAGCATGAATGCTGAATGTAACAGGCTTCAAAACATGATGCTCTAAGGTTGGGAAAATCATGGAAACCTGAGCTCCTGTCAGTCTGTGGGGCCTTAATCCTCCTCAGTGATGTGCTTCCCTTGGCTTTCCTTACTCTCTGGCAAAGGAAACCTCACTGACATTTGATTTCTCCTCCTCATGTTGAGAACTTCCACAGAAGCCCCCTGAAGGCATTTTTTGTGATAATGTTTGGTTAAAGGAAAAGATACCCTATTTCTGAAATGTTTGAAAAGAACTGCTTATTCATAGATTTTTTTTTTTTTGCTGAATGAGAAAAATAAGAAAATACACAGTAAAATATAAGAAAATATACAGTAAAACCCCCACTTCTCAAAGCTGTTTACTTTTTTTCAAACCCTTCTTAGAGGTATTATGTGTTTACTGTAGCCACAAGATGGAATCAAGTTTTAGTTGTGGGGAATGTGAAGTTTTGGCATTTCACATGACTGTGATAGTCACAATTTTAGACTACCCAGAATCTTGCTAGCCTGAATTCTGCAGGTGATGAAGTCAGTTTTCCAGTGCTTGACCATAGTCTGTTACGGAGAAGATGAAAAATTGGTTGTTTCTCATCAGCCCAAGGTTTAGAAATGTCAGTTGAGTGTTACTGGAGTGGTTCAGGCAAAGGCATTTATGGAATCATTGCAGAATCCTTCACTGGTTTGGGATGGGAAGGGGCCTTTGAAGGTCATCCAGTGCCACCCCTGCCATGGGCAGGGACACCTTCCATCATCCCAGGGTGCTCCAAGCCCCATCCAGCCTGGCCTGGGACACTGCCAGGGGCAGCCACAGCTGCTCTGGGCACTCTGTGCCAGGGCCTGCCCACCCTCACAGGGAACAATTCCTAATTCCCAAAATCCCATCCAGCCCTGCCCTCGGGCAGTGGAAGCCATTGCCTGTGT
This sequence comes from Passer montanus, assembly GCF_014805655.1. Lineage (NCBI taxonomy): Eukaryota > Metazoa > Chordata > Aves > Passeriformes > Passeridae > Passer > Passer montanus. Next base: position 906,211 of record NW_024363716.1, on the reverse strand, counting down.
CCTGCCCCTCCATCCCTTGTCCCCAGTCCCTCTCCAGCTCTCCTGAGCCCCTTTAGGCCCTGCCAGGGGGCTCTGAGCTCTCCCTGGAGCCTTCTCCTCTCCAGGCTTAAGACACCCATTCTAAAAGAAGTCCTTGAAATGTAAATGTATGGATTCATGGCACAGCTGTAATGGTAGCAGGTTTTTCCCCTGGTAGAGCCAAAATGAACTCATGGAGTGTATCACAATCTGGGAAATGTATTTTTTTTAGGGGGTGGGAGTTTGGGAGGGTTTAGCAGGTTAAATAAAAATAATGAAATAATTGTTTATAGCAGAGTCCCAGTATTTGCACTGAAGAGTTCAAGTGCCTGATGTTACTTGTGTGCTGTAAGCAACTCAGAGTTACTTTAATATCCTTGTATTTTGTCTTCAGGTAGTTAGAAAAATAGCAAAATGAAACTTTTGGCTGGCAGAACTCAGAGTGCTGTGGTTTCACTGTTCCTGAACATGGAATCATTAAGGTTGGAAAAGGCCTCCAGGATCATCAAGTGTAGCCTTTGGCCAGTCACCACCTTGTCAAGCAGACCAGAACACTGAGTGCCCCATCCTGAGACAATCCCGCAGTGACGTTAATCTGAGCTTCTTTTCAGAAACATTTTCTGTGGAGAACATCTGAAAATATAGTGGCAACAGTTAATGTCTGCAGATGTATTTGAATGTTAAATTAGGGGCTAATAATGCAAATGTGATGTGACAGAAAGTTTGTCATTAATGATGAATAAACTTTATACGTATAACACAAAAATTGATGCCTGTGCTTTTAAGGATCTTAACCTCAGGTTTTTTCCTTTAGGGAGTATTCACATTAAGAAATGCCTTTTTTGGGGAGTTCATATGTATTGTAAGCCTCGGGCATATTATTGTTATCCCAGGAGCAGCAGGTACAAGTAAATGCAAAGGTGGTGATAATGAGCAGTGCTCCTTGTCTGCTGAAGGAGCTAATGATACACAGGATTCATGACTTTGCTTCAAGCAGTCTCTTTGGGAAGACAAAGATATGGAAACCTTAAAAACCCCCAATATAATAGCAGCAACAGCAGCAAAAAACCTGCTACATAAATGCCTACATAAATCCCACCCCCAAACTGTTCCATTTTCTGCTTTTGGAATTAAGCACTAATTAACTTCTGCCCAGTGTGAACTCATCTGAGCTTGGTGCCTGTCAAAAGAACATGTTAATTGTATAATGTTAATAGCACACAAAAAAATTGGGCTCTGGGTAAATATAAATACATGCTGGTGGTATTTACTGTATTTGGAACTGCAACTAATATGATCCAGTGTCAGCTTTTATAAAATGATGAGAAATGAGGCTCTGTAGGATTTCCCTGATGCTCATCAGCCTCTTGTCCATTGAACTCTTGGCAGCATCAGTGCCTGCTTGGATCTTGCATCCTGGAGATCCTGGTGGTGACCAAGTTCAACTACATGGTTTGAAAAATGGATAGTGGGGAATTCTCTTAACCTTCAGAATTTTAGGGGCTAGGAACAGAAACAACAGTTTTTTAGAGTGAGTATTTAAAAATTTGTCGTCTCATATATAAGCAATAAGTCCTTTTCAAGCCAGGATTTAACAGAGGCATACTTAACATGACGTCTTAAATTGTGGCTGCCCCATCCCTGGAAGTGTTCCAGGCTAGATTGGATGGGGCTTGGAGCAACCCTGGGATAGTGGAAGGAGGTGGAATTGGGTGAGCTTTAAGGTCCCTTCCAACCCCAAGCAGTCTGAGATTCTGTAAGTAGCAGTTACAAATGAATTTGAGGTTCTTATGAAGTCTTCTGTACCAGAGTAATACTGTCAAGCTGCTAAAAGAATCCTGACCCTGGAAATGAAAATAAAAATTTGGATGAGTTTCTGAAGGTCCAGGCTATGCAGAATAAAGGGGGCATTTCAGTTTTGCAGGGATTTCAGTGATTAATTGAAAATCCTCAGGTGCTGGGAACTGTGCAGTGAACTGAAGAAAGGAGGGGCTCTGTAATCAGGCAAAGAACCTTCCAGTTCATCAAGGTGTTCTTAATAAGTGTGCCTAATCTCTAAAAAAAATTTAAATTCTCCCTGTTTGAGTAGTGATGAAACATTACACTAAGGACAGAGCAAGATTGTTTTACTGTGATTAGCAATATTCATAATCTTAAAATATTGGAAAATAATTGTTGGATTGATGGATGCCTTTTTTTTAAACCAGACAATATTTATGTGACTATGTGTCTATTGGAGAAACATAGCAGCAAGATAAATGCTGTGGGCAGATCATTCTTGATCAGTGGGCTGTACCTGTGCAGAGGAGAAAATGTAGATGTTGCTCATGATCTCTGAAGGTGAAATATTGCTTCCCATCATGAATCCTCTCTTCCATGAGGAAGCATTATGTTAGTTTGAGTAGCTTTGCCTAAAAAGTAATTACCACTGCCTCCATCAGGACCTCTTCTGATAACCTGTTTAAAAAGGGAACACTCGGGCTTATTTGTGTTTATTTTCTGTTGATTTTGTGGAGTTTTGCTATTCCAGTATCCTCAGCTATGACCATCTATAAATTAGGTTATGGCAAAGTAATTAACATTCATAATTGGTATATTAGTAAAAGCAGAATTGGTTGGTACACGAGGAACTCAATTGCCAGTAATTCCAATGACTTTTGGAAGCAGAAGGAGTTTGCTGTGATGTCAGTCCAGTGAAATTCCAAAGATTACTGGCAAGTGAGGCTAAAATCTTCTTCCAGGAACCTGGTATTGAAGACTCATTTGCTAATGAGCATCCAGGGGTTTGGAATCCCATAACCCTTTAATACTGGCTCTAGGCCTTGCAGGTCCTGGTTTGATGGAAAATACAATATTCTATTTTAAATGTAGTCAGTTTTCTCTAGTTGGAATAGGAGGTATAATATGCAGAAGGGAAAGAATATAAACATGTGCTGTGTATATGGCAAGAAACAATCTGAATTATGATCATGAGCTTGCAGCATGTTAAAAGAGTGCTTTTTTAAAAGAAAATGCAGTGTTGGTACTTGAGTAGATGAATAAATGAAAAACAGCATACAGTCCTGGCAGAGGAGTAAGAATACAAAATGATATTCAACTTAATAAAAAGCCTCTATCAATATTGATGTCTGACTCAGTATTTCTAGATCTGGGTATTTGATTATTGACAGGCATGAGTGCAGGAGAAGCCTGAAGAAGGATGAGGATGGTGTGTGCTCCGTTTTTATGAAATACGTGACTGCAGAACTCGTTACATATTTAATTTTTTCACAATAAGATAAATTAAAAGCTTTTTTATTAACAAACACTTGTCCCACCTTCTAAATTTTAAGTCTGTGTGAATATTTTGCTTAAAGCAGCTTCTGCACAGGAAGTGCAGTTCTGGGAAAACATCTGAGGGGGATCATGCTCACACAAAACAGAGCTGTTTGATCTTGGCTCAGGAGCTTTTTGGTTCATGATCTTTCATTCCCTTAAACAGCTGCCTAATTAGTCAGCCTTAAGGGCCAGTTTATCTGGACATACTGGAAGAAAAAATGTGACATTTCTTGTCCCATACTCTTGGTATTCAGGAGTTAGTACAAAAGGGCAGTTTGGGTTCCTTTTCCTCCTAGATTACTGGGGAAAGATCAGCCTGGGACTGGATGTTTAAACCAGTATTAGTAAATCAGCGTGGCCTTTCCACTTCTTCTGTGACTGATTTTTACTCCTTTTTTTACTTACTTCCCTGTTACGAAAGTTTGAATTTTTTTTCCACAAGTGAAGCTTAGTTATGAAGTGAAATTTGGTTTTAAAATTTCCTTATATCATAGCTTGAAAATATTTTATTGTATTTTAAAACTCAACACATCTCTAAAACCATGGGGAATTTAAATTACATCAGCCTGATTTAAACAGTAAGTACTTAGTTCTCATAGAAACTGGGCTGAAACCTTGAAGGATTCTGATACAGAGTGCCAAGCATCTTCATCCTTACACCCAAATCAATCCAAGTTGGGAATATTCTGTTTTCAGGCAGGGATTAGTCCTGGATGCCTTCAGATGCTGGTTCCTCATGGGGTTCCTCACAGCCAGCACCAACCTGGTAAAGTTGGAGCAGGTTTGATCAAGCACAGTATGAACAAACTCATAAACACAGGTTCGTTCTCAAGTGTAAACTATGCCAGGCATTGAGGAACAGCTAAAAATCAGATTTAGCAGCAATACACTTTTTAAAGATTAAATTAATGCAGCCTTTTGGCATCCGTGTAAGGAAAAACAAACCTCTCCAGTGAATCCCAGATTTAACTTTGATCGAGGGCATTCAGATTCTTTCTTGAAACTGTTTTTCCATGGTAACATTTCTCTCTCACTCCCCAAATTGAAATTTACTATTTAAAACCCAAAGGAGTTTTTTTGCCGTGTTTCTGCACGGTGTTTTTGTGGATGTTGCTCACTCTTGAAGAGGCATCACCATAGCAGCAGTCTCTTAGAGAATTTTGTGGCTCTGCTTGTGGATCAGTGAGCAGCACTGTCTTGGATGGATCAGAGCATGTTTTGCTCACTGAATTTCAAAGAATATCTGAATCTGTGTTATTTATTGTTAGATGAAAAGGTTTTGCATTTCCCTTGTCTTAAGTGGATCATCATTTTGACTTTATTGTGAAAGTTAAGTAAGTTGCATGAAAAAAATGAGCTGTGCACACTGAGTGTACTTTAGGAACAGAGGGTGATAAATAAAGAGTCTGAAATGCTTCAGAAAAAGTCTCATTTTAAAATCCACTGCACAAAATAATGCAAGCTAGCAGTAGTGTATCTACGGAACAGTTTTGCTTGGGCTGGAGCATCGTGATACTGCAGTGCTGATGGGACAGTACTTAATTCACTGCTACAAAAATCTGATCAAATCACTCAGTGGAGATCTTGGATCTGTAGGAGGAGGAAATGGAAATTTTATATCATGTAACAGTGGTAAGTGAGGAGCTTTGAGACATCCTGGTGGTTTTTGGTAAGTCTGAACGTGTCCCAGTGCTCTGCAGCTGATGGAATTGGTAGTGGTTTTAAATACGGTTTCAAATGTTGCCCTCTTCTGGTTGCTGACAGCTGTGAGGCTTGGGGATGAGCAGCACTACAATAAATAACATTAAAAGGTCTGGGAAAAAGGAAAACATGCATTTTATTTTGCATTAGAACAAATGGTTTTGATGTCTTGAAATAATCTAATACTTTACAAAGAACAGCTGAGTAGAAAGAAAAATTCCAGGCACATTTGAGGATCCCACTTAATAAGGGTTAATGTATGGGAAGCAATGTTGTAGAGACCTTCAGCCTTCATTAGTGTTAAAAAATATGTTTTGGTGTGCCTGAATTGTAGTATGTTATTTATTTTGTTGTTAACTTATTTTGAAGAACTGGTTTGCAGAAGAACTATGGCTTTGTGTAGGAATAGAGGCTGGGAGTGTGATTACCTTGGGATGTTTGTGCTAGTCCAGGAATTCTTTTAAATAGAAGCTGTTATTGCTTCTGTTACTCTTCTTCCCCATCCCTGGAGGTGTCCAAGGCCAGGCTGGACAGGGCTTGGAGCAGCCTGGGATAGTGGAAGATGTCCCTGCCCATAGCAGGGATGAAATGAGTTGGGCTTTGAGGTCTCTTCCAACCCAAACCACTCCAGGATTTTCTGATTTTATATCTAATGTGTTGCCAGTAAAGACTTTGAAGTTTAATGGGAAGTCATATTAGTATTTTAAATGGACTCTTAGGCTGTGGCTGTTGATTTTCAACCCAAAGATAAATTTTGTACACTGGTAAGGAGGAATAAATTCTAGACATCAGAAAAAAAAAAGTGGCGTGAGGTCTACAAGTTGGTCTGTACCTTCAGGTGTTTTGGAATTGAGTTGTGTTCTTCCTTCTCACTTATTTCATTATCAGTATTTCTGAAATTAGGGTTTTTAAAAAAAATTAAGTCTGAACTGGGTCTGGAGGGGGTTTATAAACCAGGAGCAGCTCTTGCCAGTAGATGGAGGTAATGAGATACAGAAGTCAAACTGGTTTCTCTAGTCCTTTGAAGATGGGATGAAAGCCAAGTGATATGCAGGAAAAAGGAGAACCTGTAGTTTGTTTTTGCTTTTCCTAGGACTTGCAGAAGAAATTAAGAAAGCCAGTTTAACACAGGATTGGGACTCAGAATGCTGCTGTACAAATGTTCCTGCATCAGGGGGATTTTCCTGTTTTTTCTCTATTTTCTGCACTGTTTATGCAAGTAATTGGCATTCTTTCTGTAGGGGTGTTTTGGGGCTCTTCTAACAGTATGAGTCACAATGAGAACTGATTCTCTCATAGCAGTTTTCTAGTTTGCCTCTTGGTTTATAACATTTCACCCTGTTTATTAAAATTAGATGAAGCTAAGGAAGCTGGTTTAGCTGAATCCAGGCTCTGAGGGTGTGTCTGAGTTCTGTGCGGGTTCATCTTGTGGGACAAGACCCAGAGACTTGTTTACAGTATAAAATCCTCCTGTTAACCTCAGAACCTACAAGTCAAATCCCCTTTTTGATAGTTCCATGTATTTAACCTCAGATGGTAGTAGTTGCAGCAGCACAGTGCTGCCTTTGCCTGAAGAGTACTAGGACAGGTTTTTTAAGTCAGTTTTGAGGATGCCCCTATAAATTGTTTGCATGTTGCCATTCCCACCTGCTCTGTATCTAAAGAAATACTTGCAGTCAGTCCTCTCCATTTTGAGGGGGCCTTCAGAGGACTGTACAGCAACTTGGTGCACAGTAACTTCCATGTGCTGCACTGCTGCCTTTGGGTTGGAAACCCTGAGATTATTCCACTCTCATCTGATCTTGCTTCTTCACAGCCTGAGACTGAAGCCTCTGAACCTCTCAGCTACTCACTTTAATTAGAAAATTGCCCAGATGTGTCAGAAGTAATAGTATTAAATAAGTACCTGTTGTGGGACTTGTGCTTTGTGCTCAGCTCTTGGTTTGGATAGAGCTCAGATCCCTGTGCTTCAACTTTTAAATCTCTTTCCACAGGAAGAGTTATGGGAGGTGTGGCTGACACTGAGAGTTCACAGGCCAAGGTTAAACAAAACCAAAACAGAAACCCAGAGCTGAGAGATTTCAGAGAGCAGTTTGAACATTCCCAGCATGTTTTTGCTTGGTGAGATATGTATGGCTGTGAGTTCAGAGGTTCTTTTTTTAAAGGAAAAGTGCCTAAGGAGATGTAATTTATTTTTTAGCACTGTCACAAATTTTATAGGTGTTGGCACTAACTCTTTTTTCCTCATATGCAAAAGTAGAACTCTCCATAAATTGACTGTCAGCTTTGTGGAAAGTTACCACTCATGGTGAACTGTTTTATGACAATTATGCACACTGTCCATAGAATAAATGAACTCAATATAAGCAATTTATGGGTCTGTATTTTTCCTTTCCTCCTGTTTTACAGCAGTGAGAATAACTGTGAGCTTTCTAGAAGCTTGTTTGTGCAGGACCATATAGAAAACAATGCCCTGGAAGGAGTGCTGGCTGATATGGAAATAGCACCTGGAGTCATTAGTTTGTGTAAGCTTCCCAAAAGAGATAATTCTGACTTTAGGATGCCCTTCTGTGTGTGTTAGGGTGCTGGTAATGCACATGTGCTGTGGGTGTCTGGGGATGCTGTGCCAAGGATTTCTAGAGCAAATAAATGTGCTGGGAGTTGAGAATGAGACTGTCTCCCAGCCCGGGTTAAGGGTGAAAGGAATATTTAAATGTCCAGGGTTCACACCTAGGGAGAGCAGAGAAAGGATGTGTTAAAGCAGGGATTAAGGATTGGGTGTATGGAATTTTGATTGTGAATGTCTCAAGAATCTTCCCTGCTTAAAGGCTGGTGAGTTGGCACTGAGGCAGCTGAGTAATGCAAGGCTGAAGGGTGGTGGGCACTGCCCAGGCTCCCCAGGGAATGATCACAGTCCCAAGGGTGCCAGAGCTCCAGGAGGGTTTGGAGAACTCTGTCAGGCCAGAGTGGGATTGTTGGGTGTCCATGCAGGGCCAGGAGTTGGACTGATGATCCCTAGGAGCCCCTTCCCACTGAGGATGTTCTGTCATTCTGTGAAATAACAGAGCTAAAACAATTCACAAAACACGGTGCCAAGTCTTCCCTCTTCTAGTGTTGTATCAGCCTGTGCACAATCCATGGAACTTTCCTAAATCTCCTCATTCAGTGTTAGTGTGTAAGGCATGGCATAGAAATTCTGACTGCAAGTTATTATTGCTTCATTTGATTAGGGCAGCTTTTCCTGTCTTTTGTCAGTTCAGGTCTTATGTTTAGCGGGATGGGTTTACTGCTGCTAGGAAAAAACTAGTCCCTGACTGTGGCAAAGGGAGACCTGGAATTTCAGCTAACTCTGGGCTGCTGCTCTAAAACTTGACATTTTGGGGCACCTTTGGTGACCATACCTGTTTCTGAGCTCCTGCTGCCAGTTCAGTTCAAGGGGTGAGTTAGTGTCCAGCTTTCCTCTTTACATCAAAACCCACAGCTGAAATCTGTAATCAAAATAACCTCAGCTTTCATATTTTTTATTGCTCCGGGTTAAAGTAGTCTAGGACCAGTAATTTATCTATTACACTTGTGTGTTTATACTGCTTATTGAATCTACTTGTAAATTTGCAGTGATAAATTAGGAATGTGGGGCAGGTTGGCCATTAATCTGGGGCTAAGCTTGGTAGCAAACTGTATTTCTCAGTGCTGCTAAAGAATGCTGAGGAGCTCATTGAAATGGTTGATGAATTTGAAACCCCCACTCTGATTCAGACAAGGGCAGCAGTGAGCTGTGAGGATGCAGCTCTCTGCAGATGCAGGGGCTGAGCTCAATAGTTCCCTTCTCCTGCCTGCAGAGGGATGGGCAGTGCCTGCCATGGGAACAGTTGTGCCAGTGAAACCTCCACATCCAGGGATCCCAGAGCCTGCTGTGTGTGGGGATTGTTCCCAGGATGTGCAAGGTCCTGGCTGCTTTCAGCTGGGGGGGAAGACAACTGGGGACTGTTGCAAGAGAGGATGTGACAGAAGAATCTGGAGGGAAAGGTCTTTGGCACTGTGCTGTTAGAGGAAAGCTGGTGTTCTGGGGAGGGGCTGGAGGATGTCCGTGGTGGGAATGAGAAGATTTGGAAGACAGAAGGCTAAAGGAGGAAGGATTTGCGTCACTAGCATTGGTCTCAAGTGCACCACCAGTTTTAGATGTAGCAGAGCAAAGACCCTGGTTTATTTTGACCAGATATAAAACGTTATTTCACTTATGTTTGCAAACTCACATTCTTTGTGTTTCTTTGGCACGTGAATGCAGATTTGTGTGGTTTAGGAGAAAATAAATCGTAACCCTGAACCCTGGGAAGTGATCTGGCAGGGGTCAGTGCTGTTTGCTTTCAGGTGCTAGCACAGTTCCCCTGCCTCAGCACAGGCAGGAGGTGACCTGAGGTGTTATTCCCTGGCTGTATCCTATTTCTCTCTGGCTGATACTCCCAGCCTGTGGGTAGCTTTCCAGAAGGGCTTGTGGACATCAAATCCCAGTGCTTTTGAAAGGTCCCCTTTGAGATGTCTGATTTGGTGGTTAAAATTAAGAGTGTAGGATGCTTACAGATCCCTTGAGGACATGTTTCTGTGCCTTGTTTGCTTGGTAATTGCTCTGTGCTTTGTTCTGGTTGTCAGTATCTCCAAGCTGATAAGGCAGGGGTGCTGTAAACAGATGTTCCTCCTTGACCAGTGTTAAACCACAGCAAGATCAGTCCCCTTTACTTTTCTCTCTAAGATTAAAGTCCAGAAAGTTGCTGTAAAGAGCAGTGGAAACAAATTTAAATGTATGTACTGAATGTATCTAGGTGTTTTTCGGGTGAAGTTGTGCATTAAAAGAGGTGTTGGGAGCTGAGCTGCTTTTTGTGTACATTACACCTATGATTTCTGCCTTCAGGTCAGGGTCTGGTTGATTAAACAAGGGGAATAAACACTTGGAGCACAAGGAAGAAGAGTTCCCTGTATAGGAGCAAGGGGTTTATGTTATATATATGAAAGCTGTCTTAAATCAACCTAATGAAGTGCTGGGAATGAGCCCCCCATTACTGACGTGATAATTGCTGTCTGTTTTCCATCAGCAATGCCTGTTGCATTCATACATGCTTGGGCTGTTTTTCAGACTAGTGTTAGAAATATTCTCAATTCTGTTACATGAAAATAATGATTCTGCATAAAAGTAAGACTAGATTTAACACTGAAATGGAAGATACCATTGTAGCTGCTCTGCAGGCACCTCCATGGCTGTCAGAGGCATCAGTGTGAAAACACCTGTTGAGTTGGATGTTAATGAAGTGGAAGTATGAAATGTGTTGTGGTGTGGTCCTAAAAAAAGAAACAAGTGAGGCTTCACTCCATTTTGATGAAACTGTGGTCAGGCAACCCACTTAGGGCTGCTTTCTGTGAGTAAGAGAAATGGGGGAAACCCCATGGTCAGAGTTTGGATGCTGCAATCCACAAGCTGTTGGTTTCTGGGATGAGTAATAGATTTCCTTCTGAAATTGCACTGTAGAGGATAGAAACAGGTCTGAAACAGATGAGGAAAATGGGAAGGAGTGTGTTCTGATGTGTCTGTGTCTCCCTGTGTGCTGTCACTCAGATAACTGAAATGGATCACCTTGTGCTTTGGGTACAGGTGATTAAGACCAAGAATTTTCTTTTCTGCCAGGGTGTCAAAAAGAAAAGGAAGAAAAATGCCTGTATTCTCCAGGCTACTATAATTTACCTTTGGGTTGTATTGCAAACATCTGTGTACTATCACATGTGATGGGTAAACCTACCAGCCAAGAGCATCATCTTGTTCTGTGGAATGAATGTTAGATTTTAGCTGTTTCTGGCTTTGTCTCCACGTGGTGCTTTAAAACTGGGACACAGATGGACCTTCAGCATATAATGCATATGCATAATCAAAAACACTGGTTTGCAGTAAATAATTCATGTCAGCTGGGGCACTTGGTTCTGATAATGAGATCTCAGGGGCTCGGCTCTTTCCAGATGATATATGAAATATTTGCTGTTAGTCATTCACACTGACAACTACTTAGTTGCTAATAGGATTTGTGTGTTGAGGGGAAGGAAATTCCTGAAGTTTTTTGGTTGTTCCTATCCTTTCTTGATATCTCTTTTCCCTGTCTGCCTGGGCTTTGAGCAGCTCTGACTGATAAGACTTGGAAGGACAAATGACTACCACCCCTGAGCGAAAACCTCTAGGAATTGGCATAGGTAGGGATATAAATCTCTATTATGCTGTTATTGACAACCTGCTCCGTACAAAATCCATACGGAAATTGTCTTTGAAAGGGTGGAAAATGGATAAGCAGAGAGGTATTGGTATTTCTGTACTTTGAGGATCAGGAAAATGTTGATGGAAATAAAAAACATCAATTTATTTACATACCCATTAAACTTTCTGGGAATATGGAGATTTGGGTAGCTTTATCCCTTCCTTTAGGCAAACTTTAGCAGGACAAAGTCATTTTGTGTTCTGTCCCACAACTGATGGGATGCTGAGGTTAGAAATTGTGAGGTAAGCTTTTATTTTCACCTGCTGGCATTTTTCTTACCAACTTATGTGTGAGGAAAGTGATGAGTGACAGCATTTGCTCAAAACCTGGTGATGCTCTTGAGCTGTCAAGTCAGCAGTTCAAAACTTGGGTAAAGGTGGCTGATAGAAGGAGCAATTATTTGGGAGCAGGATGCAGTAAATATCCCCCCATGGCAGTGACGGAGGGAATGAAATGATCTTTAATGTCTGTTCCCACCCAAACCAGTCTGGGATTCCACCCTAAACCAGTAAGGATTGGGTTTAGCACTGGTGCTGATGCCTTGCACGTGGAATGTCAGATTTTGTGTGTATAATAGCAAACACAATGACTGTATGTTCTCCACCCTTTGCTCACTAAAAATGCTATATTTTTATCAGAAACTTTATTAGTCAAAAATCTTCCTTAATGGCTGTGTTTTCTGGCACCCTTCCTCAGTGCACAGTACTGCAGTAATCATGACAGCTTCTGTAATTAATAGCAAATTAGCATATGACAGTGGTTCCTGCTAAACCTTGAACCATCTGCTCGTGGCACTTGGCTTGTCAGTCCACTGTGCAGGGATCTGCTGAGATATTGATGAGGAGTTCTTGGTTCTTCCCTTCCAGAAGGTTTAAAATCCACACCTCATAATTGGGCAAGGAAGAGGTGGGTTTTTTGTAACTTTAAAATAATTATCACCTGCTTTGTGCACTTGGGTGTGCTTCCTCCATAACAGAAAGGGAAAAGGGATCTGCTGGGAAGCCTTGTGTCTCCTCTGCTGTTAGTCCTGCTGATGTCTGTCAGGCTTTTGTTTAATTATCCCTGTTCCCTACGTCCCTGTGAGGAGCAGGGTGTGTGGAAGTGCAGCTCAGCCCAGCCCTTGGGTGCAGGTTGTTGCAGTGCTTGCAGTGACTCTTGGTGGTGGTGTTGTCCTTCCCCTTGCTCTGGGCTGTCTGACTCTTGGCAGAGCACTTCCAGGACAGTGGTGTTTGTAGATATGTACTGCAACCACAGATCCATGGACTGCCTTGGGCTGGGAGGGACCTTCAGGACCATCCTGTTCCACAGAAGAGGAGCTGGACCTGAGCAGGGTAATTTGGTCGTTGTTGTAGATCAGGTGTCTGTGGCTGCTGGGGTCAGCCTGGGGAAACCAGCTCTGCTGTTTGGCCTCAGAGAAAGGTGAGGCTCTTGAGGCTTCTAAGACAGAGAGGACAAAATGGATTTGTTACAGATGCCCAGAGAAGCTGGGGCTGTCCCTGGATCCCTGGGAGTGTCCAAGGCCAGGTTGGATGGAGCTTGGAGCAGCCTGGGACAGTGGAAAGTAGTAACCCTAAAGAAAGGAGTAACCCTAACCCTGTCCATGGCACTGGATCATCTTTAAGGTCCCTTCCAGCCCAGCCCATCCTATTTGAGGGCGCTCTTCTCAGTGTCTGGAACTTGAAGGAGAAAAATTGAAAATATGCTTGATATGTCCAAATCTCCTCTGCTATAAAAAGACATTACTCTTTCTGAGTCTGGAAAGAGTTTATGAGCAGCTCTGCTTGTAGGCAGGTGTCTGTTTGGTGTTGCCCTTATAATGCTAAAAAATCAGCTGGAAGATGGGCTGCCTTAAGAATAAAGACAAAGCAGGATGAGAAGGGATAGCTCAATAGATGTAAATAACTCGCCTTTATTCTCGTAATTCTGTTATCCTGATGAGCTTCTGTATTCTCCAAAGCCTTTATCAGTATTCCATGTGTATGCTGATGATTATTCACTGAAAGTGTTGCTTTGGCAGCAGACTAAGCCTGGTGGGAATGATATGGGAATGATACAGGCACTGCTGCTACGGTGAGGATTTTATCTAAGCTTCTTGCTTGAAAAATTCCTGATTTCCTTTTTTATTTTTTTTTAATTCCATTCCCTTCCAGTATGACTGTGCTATGGCACTTGTCTGAAAATAATATTTTAAATAATAATATTTTAAAATAAATGTAATTTTTTCACCAGGGTGAACTCTGGTGAGCGTGTATGGCAAGTGGAGCGAGTTCAAAATCCCTTTGGTTCAGCTGTTTTCTGCAGAGAATAAATTAACAGAACAGGAGCCTTCCTGTGAGCTTAACACAGAATGGTCATATGGGTTCCTGCAGAAGTGGGTCAAAGCTATTTCTGCTCTTTGCCTCCAGCCATTAAGAGGAAAAATTGGACACCTGGCTCTGCACTATGCCAGGCATTTTATGTCTATTTTAGCATGCCTTCACCACAAGAAAACAAAAGCCCTTTCAGCTACTGTTCTCTCCCTTGGAGGAACCACAGCTTTAAAAATGGATGGACACGTGCTCGGTTAATGATGAAAATAAATGTTACTCCTAGGAGATAAGTGCTAATTGAATACATGGGTATTTTAGCTGAGGCTAGAAAAGCGTTCTAGGGATTCGGAAGTGGTATTTAAATTTCACATACAGCTGTGCTTACAGAGCAGGCACCCCATGGAATATACACACAACCTGAAAGCAGAGCTAGGAGGACCTAAGCAAAATCATGTCAAGACTGTGATAAGAGCTGGCTTGAATTTTTCTAGTGTAACTTAAAAAATACAGCACAAGACACTTGACTTTTGGCCATTTAGATTGACTGAGGCCAAATTCATTGCCATTGTGGTTTGGAAGGGCGATGAGGGGTAACAGCACTTCAGAAGGAAATTAAAATGAAAGATACCAGGCATGTGTCGTGAGTATCCTGAAAGAATCTGCTGTTATATTTGTGTTTCCCTCTGCTCTTGGGATGATCTCACAGCTGAGTATGAATCTGCTGCTCTGCCTGGGCAGTGAAAGGACTTGGGTTTTCCAGGTCTGGTTTATCAGTTGATGTTTATCTCCCTTGAAGGTCTCCTTCCTTTTGATAAGGTCACGCACAGTGGTAATTTAAAAGGAAAAGTAGTTCTGTGGTGGTTCGTGAGGTACCTGTGGCTGGCCTCACTGACCTTCCGGACCACAAGGTACTTCTGACTTCTTTTTTGTGTCAAGTAGTAAGACCTGTAGCAAGCAGATCTTGGCTCTGAGAGAAAGCTTCTGACCTTTGCAAGGTTGTGGTGATTTTTATTCAAGCAAACAGATAGGACTGGAGTTCTGTAGGGTCCCTGAAGTCTCCTTGGTTTGCAGCTGGTGATAGCCAACTGCTTGGATCATGTTTGTGTTCAGACCCCTTGCAAACCTGTGGCGAGAAGCACATTTTAAATAAAAAGTGTGTTTTATTTAGTACTGTGCAGTTTTAATTCCACATTTTTTATCACTATTTGAATTAGGAAGGGATTTTGCTTTTCACTGTTTTTCATGGAGTAGCTCTATCATCTGTTGTTCTCTGTGTGACCATTTCAAATCATTTCAGGAAGGAATTGGTCTGGACCACACTTCCTTTGTTCTGGAGCAGGTACTAATTCCTGCATTTTCCACAGCGGGAAATGCTTTAGTAGTATTAGGATGGGGGTATGTGTATTTAAATCCCATCTGGTGCTGAGCTGAGCGTCCAGAGGAAGGTCATCCTAGGTAACCCCACACATGCCTCCTATGCAGGATAAATGGTGCTGCTGACATGTTTTTTCCCTGTTGATGGTCCTGTATCCTGGAAAGATGAGGGTCATTTTTATCTGGAAAGTGAAAGCACGTAAATGGCTGAGCTCCAAGGACAATTACAGCTGCAGAGGCATCTTGTTTTGCCAGCAGAATGAAATATTAGGAAGTCACATTTCTTTTGTGAGTTGACCTCAGTTTGTTGGTGTTTAAGGAGTCTCTGCTCCAAGTGTGGGAGGCTGGGAGGGGGAGAGGGGCTCCAAGTGGAGCCGTGTCGCACTGCGGAATTACTGCAGGTATGAAGATAAGGACTGGCTTTTATAATTTATGGGGTTTTAGCTCTCCAGTGTAGCATGGCTGGCTGTAAACAGTGATTGGCCACAGTGCTGGCAGAAAATTGGGAGCAATGTGTGAAGGCTGGATCCTTCAAATGCTGTTGGTATCCCAGAAGAGTTAGTGGGTATCAGCTGAAGCTAATGAGGGGCTGGCAGAATGTCTTGGGCCCCTGTAAAGCAGAGGTTTGGGAGTAATTGGCTTTTTCTTGCCTAGAAAACAGTGAAAACTACCAAATGCAACCTTTTTTAATGAGGTCAATGTATGCTTTCCAAACCAGGAGGCCAAATTCTCATGGAACACGTGTAGATGCTTTGTGTCACACGCTTTGGACAGTCACCTCCTTGAACTAAGGCTGTGCCTAAATTTCATATGAACTATTGTTTCAGTGCAAGACAAGTGGCTTTTTGGAGTCAGGGTCTATTATTTGAGAGTTATCTACGATTTGTCAGTGAGTGCTGAAGTGCAGTGTTTGCTTTCCCCTCTGAGTGCACGTGCTTTGCCCGTAGTGCCTCCGACGTTAATGCTGGCTGTGCTTCCAGGGCTCTTTGGGGATTGTAAATAATTTGGAAGCAGCAGGAGTGACCTACTTCTTAGAAGCATTTGCCTTCTGGCTGTTTCGTGGGTTCTGTGGATTCCCAGATCCCTTCCATGGAAAGGCAATCTTGTTGCAGGTTTAATGCCATACAAATGTGAAGAGAAGTGTAATTTGGAATGTTATGCAACTTAGAATACAGCTTGTTTGTACAGTTATTGTTGTATTTCCTGAAAGGTGTTCAGCATTCAGCACACGAGCATAGTAACAACTGTGAACAACTGTGGGAATACTTTTTGGAGTACAGGGAATAATTATGAGCAAAATCTTTTTTTATTAAGTTTTTTTAACTGATGGTTTAGGTCACTCCCAATTCTGTTTAAGAATAGTGAGTTTCTGTTCTTTGCTTATTTGATTTCAACTCTGCCAACACTGGATTTCATGAAGCAGATTTATGACTTACCTAGGCTGGGTTGTCATAAAATACAGTTTTGGGTAATGTGAGATTCCCTTTTGTGTCTCGGCTCTTCTCCTCTCCCCCTCCAGTAGTTCTTCCTTGCTTATCACTTCTTCCTGAGTTCATGTCACTATTTCTGGGGACATTTTGCTCTGTGTCGTGTTTTAATTTGAATTTAGATGCATTGTTCCTTTTAAGGGCATAACAAAATCCTGGCGGGATCACCCTTCTTTTCCACAACATTTTTGTCTGACAATGTGGATGTTTGTTGAGTTGGAGAAGCTTGTATTTTAAGAAGAACAACATTTTTTTGCTAAGAATGTCATTTACCAGGTTAAGCTAATGTAAGGAATGGAATGAGGACAGAGTGAAGTGTGTTGACAAATGTAAAGCAGAGGGGCTGAGGTAGAAATTCATGGCATACTAAAGGTTTAATTATACATAAGGAAATGGAAAATGTTCAGTAGCCCTTGGGGATTGAGGTACCTGACTGAAATTGTGAAGTTATCCTCAACAAGTCTTAAAGGGATAATTGTTTTTACTTAAGGATTGCTGCAAAATGTTGGATCAAACCTCAAACCATCACCTGGAAGCAGAAGACAAGGGAAGAGACCTGGCTTTGTTATCAAACCAGCTAAACCAGGAGCAAGTCTGTGCCTTGGTTGTGGTTAGAATGGTTTTCCGAAGTGTTGGGCATTGAAAAACATCTATTTCCAGAGTGCAGTGGGAATGATGCCTTGGCTCAAATGCCTTGGCAGAGCTGTGGATGCCTGGAGGAGAGGGAAGGCCTTTGTTCTGGGTTTGCCATCACTGCCATCTCTTTGGTTTCCTGGGTGTTCTGTTGTGCACAGCCCTGTGACACTGCCGCTGCCCCAGAGAGGGACAGGCTCCTTTCCCAGCTCTCCTGATGGAAGAAACACATCCTTTCCCCAGCTCTCCCAGGAGGATGGAATCCCTCCAGACAGTGAAGCTCCCTGGATTACCATGATCATTTTGATTTTTGAAATCATGTCTTCCTGTACTTTAACTTCAGTGGGTTTGAAGTGGGTCTGTTCACTCAAATTGCTTCCAAAAATTGAATCCCAATCTCACCTCGCCCCGCTGGGTGGGGGAACAAGAGCATGAATTTTCTCTCCTTTCCTGAGTGGACTTTGAGGCAGGGTTTGTGGCGTGGCCTCTTTGCTGAAGCTCTCTCTGTAGATGTTCAGCCCTGGTTTTAAAGATGTTCTTTATTAGGCTGAAAGCTGGAGTGGCTTCAGCTTCTGGGGGCAGGAGGCTGATCTTATCAGGCCTGTTGTGCTTCCTTCCCTCCCATCCCATCCCCTGGGGGCTGGCTGAGCCCAGGCCTTCCCTGGCAGCTCCTCCTTGTTTGTAATTCAGTGGCTGAGGCACAATTTGTGTTGCTCTGCTTTGCAATTGCTCCTCCTTGCAAAGGCTTCCTCCTCTCCTTCCTCACCAGGCTGGCATTTTCTCCAGTCAGCAGGATGAAAATCTGTTTTTCCAGTTTTTGGTGGGTGCTGTTGCCTGGTGGCTCAAAGCTGCCTTTGGAATTTATCTGGTTTGTGTTTTGTCACCTGATTTTCACACTTTGATCTTTGCTGGTAGAACATCTCAAATCCTGGACCTGAGGAATATCTGGGGCTCTTTTCCATTGTTCAGCACCTGATCTTGCCCTCTGTGTGTGGCCATGGACACTGGGATTCTTTATTTTGGCTGACAGATCCTCAGATTTGGCTTCTAGCAAGTGCATGGCTTCTGCAAGCTTTTTATTCCTGTTCAGTGTTTATCAACAGGCATCAAATTCAATTGGCTTGCCTGTAGACAATGGAAATGTCACTTTTGTCCCTTGTGACTGGAAAAGGAGCTTTTTGTAGGATATTGCAGTGAATAAAAAAACCCCACACAATGTTATTTTTGGTGTTTTTTTTCCTATTTGAACATTTTGATGTTTTTATATGTGTAAGAATGTCCTGTTCAGTGTTTATCAACAGGCATCAAATTCAATTGGCTTGCCTGTAGACAATGGAAATGTCACTTTTGTCCCTTGTGACTGGAAAAGGAGCTTTTTGTAGGATATTGCAGTGAATAAAAAAACCCCACACAATGTTATTTTTGGTGTTTTTTTCCTATTTGAACACTTTGATGTTTTTAAATGTCTAAGAATTAGTGATTGAAAAAGGTATTTTCCCTGAAGTTTTTCTTCCTCTGAAATTACTTTGGAAAAGTTGGGAAAGCAGCCGTGTATGCCTCGGGAAAAACCTAATTGTTGTGTTTAGGTAACCATTTCTCTTCTGTCAGGGTATTGTGAACAAAATGAGAAGCTATTCCATTAAACTTCACTAAGATAATTGAATTAATTTAGTTATAGGGAAGGGAACCTACAAATGTTCCCTGCAGAAATTCACTGTAGCAGAAGAGGTGTCTGAAGAGCTGGCAGGAAGGACAGGAAAAAAAAATAGAGAATTTATCAGAAAATTCTTGAAATACCTGAAAATGAAATGAATGCTCCTGGGCTGGGAAGCAGATGAGGAAGTGAGGAATTGGTCTCTGTTTGAATGATGGGCAAGGAACTGAGAAAGCAATTTTATGTAGCTGATGCATTCACCTGAACTGTGGAATAATCACAAAATAGACTTGTAAAGCAGCTTTGGGTGGGAAGGTCACAGCACTCTTTGGTATTCCAGCAGGCACATCAGTGCCATCTTTCCTGTCCCTCCTGTTGGCTGTAGCAGTGTTGGAACTGAAGGAGAATCTCAATTACCTGCAGTGCTCTGGTATTGCTGAAACCTGCCTTGAAGGGCTGATGGTAAAAAAAAATACATATATAAATGGCTTTTCTTGCCTGGTTTTAAAAAAAACCATGTAAGACTGGAAATGTTCCACTGTAACTAAGTGCATGCATTTGAGCAGTGCTCAGGATGCTGGGTAAAATCATGTAATATTGCAAAAGAAATGAGGGTCAGGTGGCTGTAACAGCCTGAGGAGAGAGGGCTGGAATGGGTATTGCCATAGTGAACAGAGGAAAACACAGGTGTGGGAGCTGCCTGGATGAGGCAGGTTGTGAACCAGCTGGGAAATGGACTTTTACAGCTTTAACCAAATGGGCATATTTTGTCCTAGAGATTGCCTGGGAAGGCAGGCAAGCAGAGGTTGTACCTCTCAGATCAATTGCTCCCAGTCCTTGCTGCTGTGAAATTCCTGATGCCTACCTTGGAAAATACAAAATAGAGGCATTTTTGCCGTGGCAGGTGTACTTCCAATTTGAAGGAGATTGATGCTTAGGTTGAAGCAGATCCTTACTGAAGACTTTTCAGTCTGTATCAAATAGTGGAAACATTTCCTGCAGTGGATTTGCTGGTAGATGAGCACAGTTTGGTGCTGTGCTTGTAGAACCTGCAATATTTGTAGATATGCAAATCTGCTCTGGGTGCTGGGTTAATGGTTGGACTCAGCCTTGGAGGTCTTTTCCAACCTTAATGATTCAAGAAGTATCTCATGTAAAGCTTGGAAAGGGCTGTGGATTTTCAGGTGGCACCTAAAATATGTTGGTGTGCTTTTCCAAATGAAATATTTGTCAGTTTTATTACGTTATGGTTGGAGCATCTCAGAAAGGTCAAGGCGTAAGATTTACACTTGGTTGATATATTTTCCTCTCTTAATCAATAATTGTATTATTAGCAACCTTAAGCTACTCAGGAGGCTGTTGAAAAATACTTGTCAGGTGAGTAAAATCATCATTCATTGGTGTGATAATACAGCTTCCCTATATCTTATTTATTAGGTGTTTGTTGAAATGTTTGAGCCAAGACACATCCTGCTCTGGTGGATTTATACAGCTTGGAGCTGCCATGCTCTACTTAAAAACAGTCCAGAGAAAACCCAGATGCAGCTGAAGCTTTTGGGTAGATTTCTCCTGATGCCCATAGAGCCATTGGCAGGGTTAATAATTTGTGTTCAAAGCCTGTGCAAGGCTTGTGGTTGTCCCCAAAATGCAGTGTGTGAGCAGAAAAGTCTTATGGAGATTTGGTCAAATAAAGACCAGACTCCTCTCTGTCATGAGAGTAGTGTGGGGACACAGGGTTGGTTTTTTTACCCAGTAAAAATGATATTTTCAGGCTTTTAAACACCTATCTTTTCTGTTTTAAATTATTCTGCAAATAACTTCTGTTTTTAAGGAACTTTGCCATGGGATCCTGGCTAGTGGAAGGGCAGGAGGTGAGCACAGATTGTGGAATTAGCCATCAACTTCCCTTTGTGCTGATTGTGTTCTGCCCTCTTCACTCACAGAGGCTTGGGGAGAGGCTTTTCTGTCCTGCTGGGTTGCAGAATAGCTTAAAGATATCTTAGGACATGCTGGGGCCACAGGGGGATTTAGGATTGGTTTAGAGGGCATCCCATCCTTAGCAGGATCTGGATTTAATATGAAAACCCCTAAATGAATATCTAATCCTCTTCTTTCTGGGGATAGATGTTTTATCCTCGTTTTGAAACACGGCCTTGCACTGTGGCAAGTAAGTGAAAATCTGTGAGCATCTGCAGCTGGCTGCTGGCCAGGCCAGGCACACGGATGTACACGGATGTACATTGCATTTTGGCAGCTGGGGAGTGCTGAGCCCCAGCCAGGGGGGCTTGGTGGTGTTTGGGAGTTGGCAGCGTGTGCTGTGATCGTGGGGTGTTCCTGTGGGTTTACCTAACTTGGGTTTTTGGGTTTATTTCTCATGCTGAGGGAAAGAAGATCTGCTGAGTGCAAGAGGTTAAATTCAGCAGGAGCTGAAATTCTCCTGGATACAAGAAGTGTGTGTGGCAGCCCATGCTAAGCCATCCTTAGCCTGGGTTCCCTATTCCTAATGATTCCCATGGATTTAAGAAGTGAAAGGCACAATTTTGTTGTTGCCAGTGGGCAAGGGATGGGTGGGATAATGGGAATTAGGAATTCTTCCCTGTGGGGGTGGGCAGGCCCTGGCACAGGCTGCCCAGAGCAGCCCCATGATCCCTGGAAATGTCCCAGGCCAGGCTGGACAGGGCTTGGAGCAGCCTGGGATGGTGGAAGGGAGTGGAATGGGATGGTCTTTGATCCAGGCCAGGCTGGACAGGGCTTGGAGCAGCCTGGGTGGTGGAATGGGATGGTCTTTGATGTCCCTTCCCACCCAAAGCAGACTGTGATTCTGTTTCTGAAGGAAGGCTGGAGCACAGAGAGGGAGCTGATCCTTCCTCTGGGCTCCTACTGTTCCTTGTGGGCTGCTTTGTACAAGTAAAATGTGCATTTACTGGAGCAAATCTGGTGAGGGACTGAAAGATGATGAAGGGATGGAGCATTGTTCAGGTGAGGAGGGGCTGGGAGCTGGGACTGCTCATCCTGGAGAAGAGAAGACCTGGCAAGTTTATCCACGGGTGTTAAACTCACCTGTGAAATGTTCTGCTGGTTAGAACCAGAGTGAGTGCTCTGTTTATCATTAAAATCAGCTCTGTTTATCATTAAAAACAACCAGTTTATCCACGGGTGTTAAACTCACCTGTGAAATGTTCTGCTGGTGAGAACCAGAGCGAGTGCTCTGTTAATCGTTAAAATCAGCTCCATGGCTCAGATTTTAGAGAATTAAAAGTTCCTTCTGAAGCCTGTAACAAGGATCACGTTGGCAGGAGCTGTGTGTGCCTGGAGTGAAGCTCACCTGAATGCTGCAGAACATTCCGGGTGCTCCGTGTGCTTCCCAGCCCTCCGAGCTGCTGCTCCTGCTCCGTGCATGGTTAAATTGGAGGCTGAGTCACAGTTGTTCCCAGTGGGATAAATGTGGTGGGAAATTCTGTGGGCTGGAGCAGCTTGGAGAGACAGACTTCCTGGGTATCTCCTCTTGAGAAAAATCTCCTTCTGACTGAACATCTGGTCCCTGTCTCAAGATTAACCTTTAGCATTAGATTTGCTCAACAGTTAAGTAGTGAATACATGCAAAACTGTGTGAGAGGTTTTTTTTTTTTAATTCTTTCCACTGTGAATATAAATACTTAAAGCAGTAAAAGAGCAAGGTTATAATTTGCTGTAAAGTAGGAATATACATTTTCAATAACATTTGTAGCCCAAACTTGGAAAAGACAAGAGCTCTTGAAGTGAGCAGTGAACCCTTAATGAGGTGTTTTTCAGCACCTGCATGAAACCCCTCATGAATTAAGTTTTTCATAGACATGAATCAGCATTTCCAATATGTGAAATGTTGTGAGCAGCACCTTTCACTCTGTCAGTGGCTCATGAGGCCTGGGTGAGTGACAAACTCTGTGTGTTAAACAGAAACTTCAGTTCTTAGGAGTAACTCTGAGTTTCTCCCAGAAGTTGTCTTTGAATCTGGTTCTGATTGGACTAAGGGCTAGAAAATCCTAACCTCATCTGTTTGGTGTGGTGTTTTTTTTTTTTTTTGTTTTGTTTTGTTTTTTTTTTTAAATTAAAATGTCTTGTAGCATCCCTACAGAACAATAGTGTGCAGGGGGAATGACCTGAAAGTGCTGGTGGTTGAATGAAGATGATTTTTATTGTATAGTTATGATCGAACTTTAATTCACAGTGTGTGTTTTACTTGGAAAGTACTTGAAATTTCAGCTATTTAAAGAAAGCTGTCGTGGAACTTATGCAGAGAGAAAAACTTGGCAGTCCCTGAAGTGGGAGTTTTGGTGATCCATACATTAAGATAACTAATGTTGCTAATGGATACGTTATGTCTTGGTATTTCATGTTGTGTGATAGGACTGAAACTGCTTTTTATGGCAGGATGAATCTTCTACACGCTCCTGTTACCTGGTGTTTAAACAAGCCAGTACATCTTGTGGGAGTGTTCGGATGTTTTTGCAGAAAATGGTGCAGCTGAGTAATTAGGCTTCTTTATAGGCAAATAAAAAGGAGGGGTTAGAAGAGGGGAAGCTGCTTTGAGGCATGAAAGGATGGATACCTGTGTTCCATGTTAAATCAAAGATAACTAATGTTGCTAATGGATACGTTATGTCTTGGTATTTCATGTTGTGTGATAGGACTGAAACTGCTTTTTATGGCAGGATGAATCTTCTACACGCTCCTGTTACCTGGTGTTTAAACAAGCCAGTACATCTTGTGGGAGTGTTCGGATGTTTTTGCAGAAAATGGTGCAGCTGAGTAATTAGGCTTCTTTATAGGCAAATAAAAAGGAGAGGTTAGAAGAGGGGAAGCTGCTTTGGGGCATGAAAGGATGGATACCTGTGTTCCTTGTTAAATCAAATCCAGGCTCTGCTGCCCTGCTCCAGAGCTGCTGGCTGAACACTTGTGGGGTTTTCTGGGTGGAGATGGAGGGAGAGCAGTGCCTGCAGTGACAGGAAGGGAACTGGAAAGTGGAAAGGTTTTGGGGTAAGTGTTTCCTCCAGCCAGAGCCTCAGGGCTTTGCCCTTGGGTAGGGAGAGAAGTTTCCCTCCCTCCTGAGCCCTTGTGTCACTGGGAGGTGCTGGGAGCTGACCCCAGGAGCCTTTCCCATGGGGAGCACATGATGGGTGACCTCTGCCTCCCCACAGCCACGGCTGGTGTTGGAGGTGAAGCCCCTTTCCTTCTGCTGCCCAGCACTTGTTTGGTTTTGCTTTTAAAATATTTAAAGAAGACGGTCCAGTGTATTTAAAGAATGTTGTTTTGGACATGGTTCTTCTCTTCTGGAAGTGATATTCCAGTCTAAAATATGATTTAGGGTTATTAAATGATTGCTTGTATCAGGAGGCATTGTTGCCATATTGCTATGGCTTTAATGAGATTTTTTTCATGTAACATTAATATGTTATGATTAGGGTTTTTTTTTTGTTTTCCTAAGCCTGAACCTGCATCATTTGTCTGTGCTTGTTATGAAGGGGAAAATCCCTCCAGTTGCTTTATTCTCTCACTGTTACACCACTCAGAATGTTATGAAAAGGATAGATATGAGTTTGCTTTCCTGAGAGAAATACTCATATTTTTGAAGTGTTTTCATTTGATATGAATCTTAATACAGCAAAATCATGCTTGAGCAGTTTAAAAACCTCTACCTGTGCAGGAAAATTCAGGCTGGGGAGCCCACAGGTGGTCATCTAGTCTCACCTCCTGCACAAGGCAAGGTCAGGCCAAAACCTGTGTAAAACCTGTCTGGTGTGTGACCTGGAAAGAAAACAAACAACAAATCGAAACCAAACCCATTCCTCATGTTTGACAAAACATTCTGGAAATATTTCCCATTCTCTAGCTCTCCTCTTCTCTCCTCCCAACTCCAGGTAATAGGAGCATGAAAAACACCCAACTCTGGGTTTGTTTTTCATGCTCCTATTGAATGAATAGGTTTGCAAGTCTGTTCCAGGCAGGTTTCTGTGCTGTTGCTTTCTCTCCTGTGTGCAGACAAAGATATCCATGAAAACTGAGGCTGCAGGAGCAGTGAAACCCACATGAGGTTGTTGCAATGTATTTGCCAGGTTAGGCCATGGTGTGCAGCAGCCAGCCTGCTGCTAGGTTTGTTAGCAAAGCCTCAGGAACTCATCAAGGCTACTGAGACAGAAACTGTGCTAAATTAGGGAAGAAGAGGCTGAGAAACATTACCAAGACAGCAAGAACTAGGTAACAGAGGGCTGTGAAACAGTTGGACTGTAACCAATCTTTATGCAGACAGAAAATGAGTGAAGAAGACAAAGGCACCAATCTAGAAGTGTGTACTTAGCAGTTGGCAGAACATATAAATATGTGTGTAATGTAAACAATAAATGGCTTCTGCTTAATGATATTGATGAGTTGCCCAGGAATCCTGGATTTCTCCCATCCAGCTGGCCCAGGAAGGAGCTGAGCTGTAGGCTTGGCACTAAAGGATTGCCAAGGTTCCCTGTCTGTGTGTGTTTCCCTGGCTGCTTTGAATGAGATCCTGATCTCTTGGGGGAGTAGCTGGAAGCAAGCACACCAAAATTACTGCTGGTTATCCAGTCTTGTCTGCCCCAGGCTCCCAGGAGCTCCAGGAAAAGCCACATCAGCCTGCTGCTGGTGAAGGGTGACTACTGTATTTGTGGGGTTCCCAGATGGAGGAGGAATGATGAGTCTGACTCCATGTTCTCAGAAGGCTAATTTATTATTTTATGATATTATATTATATTATATTATATTAAAGAATACTATACTAAACTATAGTAAAGAATACAGGAAGGATACAGACAGAAGGCTAAAAAGACAATAAAGAAAACTGGTGACTCTCTCCAGAGTCCCAACACAGCTTGGCCCCAATTGGCCATTGAGTGAAAGCAGCTCACAGCAGAATCCAATGAAACAATCTCCAACCACATTCCACATGAGCACAACACAGGAGAAGCAAATGAGGTAAGAATTGTTTTCCTTTTCTCTGAGGCTTCTCAGCTTCCCAGGAGCAAAATCCTGGGTAAAGGGATTTTTCCAGAGAATGTGAATGTGACAGGTGACAGCAGAGCCCCAGTGCTCCACCTGTGGCTCTCCCCCAGCACACCTACTGCTGGGCCTCCAAACTCTGCTGAGGTTGTTTGCAACTGAGACCTGCCAAATTAGGTAAAATGCAGTGCAGAAGCTGCTGCCTGTTTTCCCAGAATTCCCTAAAGGTGGCCAGAGATTTGTCACTGTGTGATTTCTGAGGGCCAGGCTTTGCAGTGCTTTATTGAATCCTCATGATTCACTCACTGGTTTTGTGTCCTTTAGGGTCCTTCAGAGGTTTGGGTCTGCAGGAATTGCAGTCACCAACCTGGGGGTAAAATCCAAATTTTAGATAAGCCAGTTCCTGTTGGTGTTCTCACCCTCTCGTGATCACATAATGATTTTAATTGCAAAGATAGGTTTACTTCACTCCCTTGCCTGGTGAATAAAGACCAGAGAAGATGTAAGGTGGGTAAAGAATTTTGCACTCAAGTGCTTCTTGCCAAGGTGTGGTTGGCAGCCATCTGTGACCTTACTCCTCCCTTTTGGACAGAAGGACATCATTCAGTTAGGTTTCTTATTACTGCATAAAACCTGGAGTGTTTTAACTTGTAAAGAATCCCAGCTACAGTTGGAACTCCTCAGCTGGCAGTTTTCTCCTTGAGGTGCTCAAACAAATCTCAGCCTTTCTCTCCTGAGAATATTCCTTCTGCTGTGAGCATCCCAATTTCAGTGAACAAGGAAAAGGGACAGGTCAGAATTATTTATGTTAATTGCTCAGCAAGCTCTGTGTTCTGGGATTCAGTATTTCTTCAGAAGATCTGTGCCTTCTACTTTAATAATAATTCCCCCAGTTCACTGAATTTCAAATCACTTCACAGTTTGAATCAAGATGAGCTTTTCCCAGGTAAAACATGCTTTTAAATACACCTCTGATAACCTTTGTTGTGACATTTGGGTCCTAATTAAACATTATTCAAGAGAGTTCTGATTGTACAATTCATAACGTTGCAAGTTAATTGAAGTACCAAACACCTTAAAAGTGCCTAAATCTTCATATGAATAAAAGAAATCTTCATATGAATTTACTCAATTAATGTATTTCTTTCAATGCAGTAAGGTATAATTCTGGGAACTTGAGCTTTTAAATACTTGAGTATAATAAAAAAATGGGAATCATAGTGAAAGCAATTGTGGTGATTTAACATTTCTACAGAATTGTTGTTAGAATCAAGAGGGTGTAATTCATCCAATTAAGAATTTCCTTTTACAGTCAATAACTGTCAGTATTTAGTGTCACATGTGCCAAGAGCAAACTATTTGACTTGGACATAAAAGCCATAATAAAAGTTGAAGGAGCATACTTGAAAATCCATTCCTGATAAGAAAGGAAGAGAAAATAAAGACATTCATTGTTCTTCAAGGTGGACAAGACTTGAATTTTTGAATGAATTTTTGACATAGTGCATTCTCTCTACTCAGGAAGGCAAATACAGTACCTGCTCAGCTCTCATATGTTATAAACAATCTTAATTTTAAAGCAGCCTTGTAGTCTTCAGCTTCAAAACCTGTGTTCTCTTTATTTTCTTGTGTTTGCCAGGATCCTCAGGACTCTTGTTCACAAAGCTTATTCCACTCTGAGGTCATTAATTCAAGAGATTCTAAGACAAAACTTAATTTCTGCTAAGTAACCCAGGCCATTAGCAATTGCTGTGGCTTGGAGCTGAAGAACAGGTCAAATTAGGAGCAGCAGGGGGCTTAAGTTTTCTGTAATTATTTGCTTTTATAAGAAATTTACTCAACCCCCCTGTCTGGGGTATAAGCAGAAAGATGCAGAGCATCATCCTCGTGCAACAATTTATTTGAGCCAGGCTTCAAATACACATTTGGGGCAGTGTTTTGAGGTGCCAGAAATGGAAAATAGTGGTTATTAATATGGTTTTTTGCTCATGGTGGAGCCACAGAATTATGGAGGTTGTATCTTCTTTGTATCTTGTGGATGTTGGGGTGAGGAGGGAAAAGAGGAGGTGCTTGAGGGTGTTTTTCTGTTTTACAGACACTGCACCCTGAGGGTTGGTTGTTCATTTTTCATGATTTTTCATTTTCTATTTCCTGTGGAGGTACAGAGTTTTTGAATAAGGTGGACCCTTTTTGGGGAACATTTCTGTAACTAAAGGCACATGACAGCAGATATTAAAGAAACTAAGAACTTCAGATACTGTCAAATGGAATATCCCAGAGCTAAATTCCATGAGATGATAATGCATTATGGTCAGCAGAGTTAAGGGGGAAAAAAAAAATAAAGAAAAAAGAAAAACCTGGTAAAATAGGTTATTTCAGCTTAGTGATGGAGGAATATAGAATTTGCAAGGGCAGCCTCAGCTCACAGTGTCCTCCTGTGTGCTGCAAGATCTGAACTGTCAGGTGATGAAGGCCACCAAAAGGTTCTTTAAGGGAAATGAGGAAGAATCCAAATGCTTTGCTTGGAAAAGGAGCTGAACAGGCAGCTACATTCCATCTGTTGATGCAAGGAAGAGCAGACTTGCTTGAGATATTTACTTCAGAGTGGCACAGCATTATGGAAATGCAGGAAAAAATCCCCATAAACAAACCAATCTGCTGCATCAGGACATAGGAAACCTGGTATAAAAATCCCAGAATGGTTTGAGTTGGATGGGACTTTAAAGCTCACCCAGTTCCACCCCCTGCCATGGGCAGGGACACCTTCCACTATCCCAGGTTGCTCCAAGCCCTGACATTTCCTCAGTGTGGCTGTAGGAGAGCCCTGAGCAACTCTGGCGTGGTCAAGTTGTTCATCACTGTCAGCTGATGGAGAGAAACCTCTGTGGGGTTCAAAAATTTACAGCAAAATGGGCTGAGGTTGCCCTTTGAAAGAGTAACTGTTCTTTGTGTGTTGTCAGCAAACGTGTCAGTGAGAAGAATCCAGGATGAAATCAGTCACAAAATGAGTGGACTTTGCTGTTTGGAAAGAAGTAATCTTGAGCTACAACTTCTTTTTCCCCCCCTCTTCATTTGATCTGGAATAAATGCAACACCTAGAGAACAGTCATGTTATGTCAGGTGTTAATAACAAAAAAATAGCTCCTGGTTTCCTGGTGAAATTCCTCTAATTCAGTTATTTTTTCTGTGATTTATATTTTCTTTTTTTTTTTTTTTAAGTAATTTTGATCATGTGCCTGAGTTTTGAAAGATGAAGTTGTTCAACATAGCTGAGAAGTATTTCGTAAGAGCCCTTTGATTGCTGGCCTGCTTGCAGCATGTGAAATTTTTGACAGCAATCTCGATTGATTCTTCCATGTTCAATAATGTGTTCATTCCAATGGTATTTCCTGAGCAGCTGGCCTTGCTTAGCTTTGGAGCTAAAACAGCAAAAGCAAGGAAGTGAATTTTCCAGCCCCCCCCCCCCCCCCCCCCCTTTTTTTTTTTTTTGGCATGTTAGAAAATTATGTTAATTTTTTTTATCCTGGTAATGAAATGGCATGGAAACCATTGGAATAACAGGGGGGAGGGCAGGAGCAGAAGTGGAGGACCAGGAGGAAATGGCACATTTCATAGGCCTGTGCATGGTGAAAGGGCTGGCTTCAGGAATTAGCTTCTTCTTTCAGAGCCAGTCTAATCAAAATTCATATAGAGCTGTGTTTCCTGCTGGTCTCTGCCTTAATGAGTGCTTCTGTTTCAGGCAGATCTTCTGAAGTGCTAAAGGATGAGTTTTCTGCATTAGAACTAATGGTGGGTCTGCAGATAACAGGCAGATTGTCCATTGAAATGCTGCTGAACAGGAGTAGGATGTACAGAGCGGGGTGTGAGATGGTGGAGGGAGAATTTGTGTGCTCTTGCAGTGCACTGAGACAAATTCATGTGTTAAAGGTTACTGCTAAGAAATGTCTTTCCTCGATGGAAAATGCTGTTCTTCAGATTTTAATCTTTTATTCAGGTGGTATCTTTGTCTATTGATTAGAGACTGAAGATATAGAAATTTGGCATACAGAAGGAATTGTTCCTGTGAGGGTGGGCAGGCCCTGGCACAGGGTGCCCAGAGAAGCTGTGGCTGCCCCTGGATCCCTGGAAGTGTCCAGGCCAGGCTGGACAGGGCTTGGAGCAGCCTGGGATAGTGGGAGGTGTCCCTGGAATGGCAGGGATGGGATGGGATGAGCTTTGAGGTCCCTCCCAACCCAAACCACTCTGATTTTACAATTGTAGATCTGTTGAGAGCACGGCAGTGCTGGTGTTCAATAGCATTTCCCAGCTGATCCAAAGTGGTGCTTTGGATCTCTGCCTCCTGCCACTGTTCAGCATTCCTGCAAAGCTGGAGGGAAACAGCCCAGCCCCTTCAGCTTCCCTGGCTCTGCTCTCTTGTTTCAGCTCCTGAGTTTGCTTGTACATCCCAACACCTACAGCCCTTCACTGGGGGGTTTCTTCAGGGTAATTTCTGCTCTAAATGGAGCCTCCCCTCCTCTTCCCCTTGCACAGTGGTGCTCCCATTCCCAAGGGGGTGTTCCCAAGGTGTGGCTGCTGGGCCGGGACAGACTCGAGCAAGCTGTGCAGGAGGTGAACCTGTTTGGGTTTGCTGCTTTGCATGGTTCACTTTGCCAGCCTGTCTGTGTCCTGCAGTGCCCCTTGGGTCAGTGCATGGTTTGCAGAAAAGTTTGCCTTACCCAGACCCACTCTCTTTGTGTTTTTTAGAAGCTTTTTGGCTTCTTAGCTCGAGGCAGGCTTGAAAGCACGGCCACTCAAGCTGATTTGACATCACATTTTCTTTGCTGCTGTACTTTGCTTATAAAGGGAGAAGCTTTTTAAGGAGTTTGGGTGATTGTTGAAAGCTTTTCCAGACGTCATGGTTTGCTCAGTGCAGAAAGGCAGACTTTCAATGCAAGGCTTGCATAACACTGGGGTGGCTTCCCTGAGCGCAGCACCTGGGGGGTCAGAGCTGGCAGCAGCTCCATCTGCTCTGTCCTCACGGTTGTGTAACCCCAACAAAGCCTGGCCTTGGTGTGCACCCACAAAATACCCTCCAGAGGTGGTGTGTGCAGCTGCAGAGACAGAGGAGGGGTGGTGTAGAGCCACAGAGAGGTTTGGGTTGGAAGGGACCACCTCAGGATACCTCCCACTGTCCCAGGTTGCTCCAAGCCCCAGTGTCCAACCTGGCCTGGGACACTTCCAGGGATCCAGGAGCAGCCAGAGCTTCTCTGGGCATCCTGTGCCAGGGCCTGCCCACCCTCACAGGGAGGAATTCATTCTCAATATCCCACCTAACCCTGCTGTCCATTTGTTTAAAGCCATTCCCCCCATGTCCTGTCCCCTGCAGACCCTTGTGAAATTGCTCTGCAGCCCTGTTGTAGCCCCCTTCATGTGCCCCAAGGTCTCTCTGAAGCCTGTGGGGAAAGCCACAGTCCATTTCTGAGGTTGTAAAGGGAGTGTGAAGTTGTGACTACACCCCAAGCCTCTGTTCCCTGAGGTAGGTCCAGTTTTTTGAGCCTGTGGAATGTCTGTGTCCAGAATGGAACATCATAGCTGAGAGTCCTTCTGCCATCTGCTTGTAGATGAGCCTACACTACCCTCCCCATCCCATTCCTGCTCCTTGCTTCTTTTTCTTGCCTACAGTTTAAAAAACCCAGAGTCAAGCTGTGATCCCTGTTGTGACCCTTGGCTTTACAGAGAAATGCTGGGTAGTGGCAGCAATTTAACCAGGCTCCCAGAAGAGTGGCACTGCTCAGTGAAGAGATGGCTGTGGCAGGAAAGGCAGGTCTCATGGCACATCCCCCCTCTTTCTTACACTGATGGATCCAAGCCTTTTGGAATAATCCTTTTCCACAAACACACAAGCCTCTGTCTTCATGGAGCCTGCCCAGGCTTTGTGCAGGTCATCCTGTGCCCGAGTACTCACCTAGATCCTTGCTAATGACAAATTCACCTGCTTCCAATAGCTGGGAGCTGAAAGTTTAGCCAAAAGTGCTTTCTTGAGCTCTCTCTGCCTCGCTGCAGTGCAGTTTGAGTGTCTAGGTGATTTGAGGTGAAAAACAACCTGCCTGAAAATGAGGAACACTGTGAATGCTGGCAGGCATCTGGAAATCTTCCTGCTTGTGAGGTGCTGAAACACCACAAGTAATAAGCAAAAGGTGCAGTCCTGAGTTACAGCTGATGCTGCCTGTCAGAATATTGTACTGTGCCAGAGAGGGGGTTAAAGGAAATGCATGATAGCCTGAGTTCAAAAGCACTTAGCTTCTAAAAAAAATGACATAATATCCAAGATGAGGTGAGGATTTCTTGAAATTTGCACTGCTTTTTGGGAGACAAACATGGCTTTATGTTAATGCGTTATCTGTTAATAAATAGCTGTATTTAAAAAGAGATTCCAAAGCACTGGTGTGCACAAACTGGGAGTGTTAGCAGCCCCCTCAGGGAATGCTGGGTGTGCAGCAAGATGAGTTTTCTTACAGGTTGTTCCTGGGATCTCTGCCTGCCAGCAGCTGAGAGGGCAGGCAGGTGACAGGATGCTGCTGTCCGTCTGTCTGTCTGGCTCAGGAGATGAAAGGAGCAGCAAGCAGGGCTCTGGCTGGCACTGCCAGCCTGCTCAGAAGCAAATAAAGCCAGAGAATTCACCCTTCTGTGGTTACCCCTGTGAATTAATGCAGCATGTGAGCAGATCTGTGTTGGCAGCTGGGATTGAAGTGGAAGCAGAGTCTTGGGATCACCTGTGGGAATGGCTTTAGGATTGGCTGCTGCATCCCCAAGGCCTTGGGGGGAATGGCAGAATGATAAACCGAGTTTATAGAAGTACAAATTGAGTTTTGTATCTATAATTCAACAGTGTAGCTCTCAGGACAACAAGCTTTGGTGTCTTAGCTTAAAGTATTAATATGTAGTTTCTATGATCTCTTTAATTTTTCTTGTTTTGTTTTGCCTGTTCTGCTGCTTCAATTAAATACAACAGAAGGATACAACTCTGTCAGATGATGTGATGTAAAAAAACCTTTACTTAAAATGGGAAAATGAATCTCACACTTAATTCTCTGGATGCCTTTTTGTTCAGTGAGAAGATAAGTGAGGACTAACCTGATTTATTCAGTGAAAATCCAGCTGCAGTCAGGTGTGTTGTTTTGTTTTTAAGCTGATGGATGGGCACAATATATTAATTTTAACAGCTCCATCAGCTCGGGGGCAGAAATCAAAAGGATGATCTCAGTCATGCAGAAGAATTCAAGAGGTTTTGTGCTCTTTCCCTTTAAAGAAGAGGCTTTATTCTGCTCTTTTAAGTAAATTGCAGGGATTAAACCTACTATGCCTGGACACCAGAAATTTTATGGAATTCAGAATTTGCTTGAAGATAATTTTTAAAAAACAATAATGCTAGCATATGCTATGCTTTAAAAAGAATCATAACTGATTTAACTTCATTTCTTTCCATTTCACATAAAGATGAGTGATCTCTACTCTCATCTTTAATGAATGAATATGAGTCAAAGGTATTTCATTATTCTATTTATAAAATAATGTAGTCTTATGAAGCAAGAGCCTTTTAGACTATGAAGTACATAAGAGGCATAATTGATGTGAAAGGAAGTACCATCATCCACGCTGAGACATGAAAATGAAAATTATTGTGACTTTTATTATCCCATGTGGTAGAGTATCCCTGGTCTTCCTGCAGAAGCAATGCCAAGCATTTTACCTCCCTCCTCGTGAGACAAACGATTGAGTTGCGTTTTTACTGTGCATCCCACGGCCTTTATTCCCTTTCCAGTGTTTTTAGGACAGGAATGGGCTTTCCTTGTGCTGGCAGTAAGATCATTATTGGTGCCAAATGCTGCCCTTGTGCTGGTATCCCCGTTCCCTGCTTTGTTGTGAGATGTCTCTGTTCTCCACGTGAGTGGGGAATTGCCTGCAGTGAACTCGGGCCTGTTTAATGGACAAGTGCAGAGTGACAGGAGAGCACAGATCAGTGCCTTAATGCAAAGCCCCTGAGCCTGGGCTCCGTGCTGCTGCTCCCCTGCAGCACTGTGCTGCTCTGGTCCAGATGCCTTCTCCTGTTTGCTGGTTGAGCACTGATCCGTGTGACAAACAGCGGCTGGAGCCCCTCTCCGGGAAGCAGGCGTGGAATCGTGTCCGAATTGCTCCCAAGAATTGCTCAGGTGACCTAATTTTGCCTTCCACAATCAGTTTGTCAGAGGAATCACTGCTTGGAGTGGTACTGTGTGTCTGGAGTTTAACCTGCAGTCTGCAGAAATGGTAACATTTAGGGCTGCTTTTCTTACAAAAAAAGGTAAAGACAATGAAGGCAGTGAAGTGTCCAATAAAATCCAAACCATGGCCATATAAACAAGCAGCATCACACGAGCTGTGTCCCTGAAAGGTTTTGACAAACCTGTCCAGTCTGTCTCAGCATGGAAATGTTCATTCTGAGATGCTGCTGGTGTATATGAAGCATTTAATAGAATCCCAGAATTGTTCAGGTTGGAAAAGACCTTTGAGATCAGTGGCTGCTGCATCCCCAAGGCCTTGTCTGGGCTTTTACATTTGTAAATTAGCAGATTGCGTTAGCTCTGCTGGCAGAATGTGAAACACCTGTAAGGAATTAAGAACCAGGAATCAAAGAATTATCATTATAATTATTTTTGCAAAGAGTTCATGGGAAAAGAGAAAACGCAGCGTCAGCATGGAAATGTTCATTCTGAGATGCTGCTGGTGTATATGAAGCATTTAATAGAATCCCAGAATTGTTCAGGTTGGAAAAGACCTTTGAGATCAGCAAGTCCAAGTGTTCTTTCTCCACGTCTGGGCTTTTACATTTGTAAATTAGCAGATTGCGTTAGCTCTGCTGGCAGAATGTGAAACACCTTTAAGGAATTAAGAACAAGGAATCAAAGAATTATGATTATAATTATTTTTGCAAAGAGTTCTTGGGAAAAGAGAAAACGCAGCACCTGTTTTGCACCACTTGGGGAGGGACAAGTGTTGGGTTTATAGAGTCGGTAGCAGTAGTGCTTGCTGCTCACTGTGACCTTGCTGTGCAGCTGTTGGAGAGCAGGAATGCTTCTCCTGCCAGCAGGGTCATCTCTGCAGTTGCTGATGGAGAGCAGGCAGTGCGTGCTGTGTGCTGGGGATGTGAAACTCAGCTCCAGAGCATCACTGGGCATCACTGGATGGATGGATGGAGTGTTCATGTGCGTGCTGTGTGCTGGGGATGTGAAACTCAGCTCCAGGGCATCACTGGATGGATGGAGTGCTCAGAGGGCTCATTCTGATCACACCAGCTTTCTGAGGACGGGTTTGAGACACCCGCGTTTCACCGATTTAAAAATAAATTCTCATTGCTGAGAGGTGTGAAACTCTAAATTCTGGTAGAGAGCTTATCCTAGGTGGGAAGTGGCTTTTCCTGGCTGCGTGGGATGGAGAGTTTCCATGGCTCCACTCCCCAGTGTGGCCGCCCTGGAGGGACAGCAGGACTTGTTGGAGCAGAGTCCTCTGGGGGTGTTCCGTGATTGAAAGGTGGCGGAGCAGTGTGCAGTGCAGGGATGCAGAGGGAGGAAGGCAGGGTGCAGCCCCCGTGCAGAGCCCGCTGTTTGTGCAGCCCCCGCAAGGGAAGGTGAGCGGGAGCCGCTGCCGAGGGCCCTTCAGGACACACGGCGCGGGCTGCCGGCCAAAAGCCTTGTTTGCCTTGGCTGCCGTGCCTCCCGGCTGCTCCTGTCCCGGGCCTCGGGGACTTCTCCCGTTCTGGGAGCGGATCCGTGCTGATTGCGGGCCGGGCTGGGCGGGAGCGCTGCCGCCCTGCAGCATCCCCCAGATCGCCCGGGATATTCGGCATCACATCCCTCGAGCCGTGGGTTAGCTCCCTGCTCTGGGATAACCCGCTGTGAGCAGTCAGAGCAGATTTCTGTAGTTCTCTGGCCGGGGTGAAGGGGCACGGCAGCACCGCCAGGTGATGCTGGGCTGTGCACCAGCGGCACCGGCGGCTGCAAAACACCTCGTCCCTATTTACAGGAAGTTGCAGGGTGGTAAGTTGTGATGAGTAGCAGCAGAGCAACCTTCGAGGAGCGCTTACTGCCCGTAGGAATTGCTGCCGCGGCATCCCGAGCGGTGATGGATTGATGGATGTGCGCGTTCCCGGCCCGGTGCGAGCGGGGCGGGATGCGGGGAGCAGGGGCTGTGGGATGCTCCGGACGGGCCTGGAGGAATGTGCCGGCTATTTGTCTGCGCCTGAAAGTGGTTCCTCTGGAGGGGTCTGTCATCCCGGGAGGATGAAAAATGGTTGATCCCGCTCCGGGTGAGGAGGCTGCGCGGCGCGCTGGAAAGCGCGGCCTGGATCGGGAGGCGGGATGAGCCCTCCACCTCTGGATTTGCACATTTGGATCTGGAGAAAAACATAAACTATTTTTCACTCTTAGGCTCATATTTTGTAGCAGGTCTTTCCTTCCCCCGTCTGTTCCCTTCGTGGTGTTTTTTTTTTTTCTTTTTTGTGTTTTTTTTTTTTTTTTTTTTGTTTTTTTTTTTGGGTTTTTTTTTTTTTTTTTTTTTGGTTTTTTTTTTTTCCATTGGGAATGGCATTTTGGGTGTCAGAGAAATGGAGAAATGTGCTGTCATTCTATGGCAGCGAACAACATCTAGAAGGAACTGGAAATTTGTTTTCAGGCTGGCCAAGGGAGACCTCTCAGGATCTCAGAGACATCAAATATCATCTTGTTCCAACTCTCCACCATGGGAAGGGACACCTTCCGCTAGAGCAGGTTGCTCCCAGCCCCTGGGCTTGAATCCTTACCTGCTGAAGATACACAGGTCTGTTCCATGGTGAATAGAGCTAAGAGGAATAATCAGTGTTAAATAATCAGTGTTAAATAGTCAGTGTTAAAGACAACACTGATATCTGAGAAATGAGGTACATCAGGAATTCTCTGTGTTAGCAGAGCAGCAGTGTGTGCTGTGGGATCGCAGTGTCCCCGATAAATGGATGTGTGCAGAGGCTGGGACCCAGAGCATCCCTCACTCCTGGTGTCAGAGTCCAGCCTCCCCTGGAGCTGCTGCTGTGCCCTGCCCAGCTGTGTCTCCAGTCTGGAGCTGTTCCTCACGGGAAGGGAGCTCAGGCCCTGGCACAGCTGCCCAGGGCAGTGGTGGAGCCCCTGTCCCTGGAAAGTTTAAAATACCTGTAGCTGTGGCTCTTGGGGCTTCGTGGTGGGAGTGGCAGTGCTTTCCTTCCTGTTTACACCTGCTTTTTTATTGCTTTTGACCCTCTCTGGCATTGGTGAAGGATGTTTTGATTGTAGACCTGGGAGGGAGGTGCAAGGCAGCTGCAGGTGCTTTTTATGGCATGTTAGGCATGGAACATAGAAACCTTATTCCTAATGTTGCTTAACTTCTTTTATTATTTTTTTCTGCCATCCTGGTTTGTGAATGACTAAGAGCGGGCATTTACTGGTTGTTAATTACCTCAGCATCCCTGCAAAAGCCCTGGCAAGCTGGGTGTGAAAGGGGCTGAGTGTGCCACACCCTCCAGCTGTGTGCCAGAGCCAGGTTCTGATGACACCGCTGCTTGGGAAGGGCTTTTGCATGACTAGCCAATCCAGTAATGGGGCTTGGTAATTGTGCAGAGTGTTGGGTGAACGAACATTTATTAAGGAGGGTCACAGATTAAAAAAATAAATAGGTTCTGGGTAGTTTTGACTGGTTTTGAGGAGGAAGTGTTGCCTTGGATGCAGAATGGACTAAGATCTGAGCTCACTGGGTCCAAGCTGGTGAGCATCACACACCTTGCCCTTTTGTGAGTAAATCCTGGATCCCATTAACACATATCCCAAAAGGCAGGTGATGGCAGACTTTTCAGTGGTGTCCAGCGCCAGGATGAGGAGCAATGACCACAAACCACGAGAAGTTTCACATCACCACGAGAAAGAGCACGTTGAGGATGGGGACAGGCTGCTCGGGGGGGCCGGGCAGTGTCGCTCTCTGGAGCCGTTCCAGCCTCACCTGGATGCGTTCCTGTGAGAACACAAGCGTGTTCCAGGTGACCCTGCCTGGGCTGCCCGACCTGCCGAGGACAATTCCGCGCTGCCGGCCGGGAGGCGTGGCGCGTATCCCGGGAGGAGCGGGCCGAGGGAATCCTGGCGCTCTCTGCTGCCGCTCCCGGGCGGGCGGGACTCCACTCCGGCGCTTGTTTGCCGCCGCTGGCGCGGCCGGGCCCCGCCGCTCCGCCGCGCTGCCCGCCCCGGGGCG